>NC_140148.1:2846276-2929968 GCF_964035555.1 Netta rufina | reverse complement strand
GGAGGGGGTCTCACAGCCCGGGGGGGTCACTCATGATTGGGGGGGGGGGGGTCACAGAACCTAGGAGGGGTCACAGACCCTAGGGGGGGGGTCTCACAGCCCTGAGGGGGTCGCTCATGATCTGGGGGGGGTCTCACAGCCTGGGGGGGGGGTCACAGAACCCGGGGGGGGGGCTCACACACCCGGGGGGGGGCTCACAGCCCTGGGGGGGGGGGGTCCCACACACCCTTGGGGGGGGTCCCACACCCAGGGGGCTATCACACACACCCTGGGGGTATCACACACCCCGGGGGGGGCATGCAGCGAGCCGTGTGCCCCCCCCGGCCCCCCCCCTCACCCTGTGCCCCCCCCCCACGCCGTGCCCCCCCCAGCTGGCCAGCAAGGCGCGGCTGGAGAAGGAGGAGAAGCTGAGCCAGGCCTACGCCATCAGCGCCGGCGTCTCCCTGGAGGGGCAGCAGCTCTTCCAGACCATCCACAAGACGTGAGGGGGGGGGCGTCTGGGGGGGGCGTCTGGGGGGAGTGGGAGGGTCTGGGGGGGGCAGCTGGGGGTGTTTGGGGGGAAATGGGAGGGGTTTAGGGGGGGTTGGGGGGGGTCTGGGGGGTTATTGGGGGGGCAGCAGCTCTTCCAGACCATCCACAAGACGTGAGGGGGGGGGCACCTGGGGGGGCTGGGGGGGTGGGGGGGGGTTGGGGGTACACCTGGGGGGGGTCTGGGGGGGGGTTAGGGGGTACACCTGGGGGGTTAATGGGGAGTTTGGAGGGGTAAAGGGGGGAGTGGGGGGGGTTGAAGGAAAGGGGTGGGGGGAAAAGGGGGGGAAAGGGGGGGGGGGGAAGGAGGTAAATGGGGGGGTGGGGGGAAAAGGGAAGGTAAAAGGGGGGGGAATGGGGGTAAAAGGGGGGGATTGGGGGAAAATGGGGGAGAATGGGTAAAAAGGGAGGGAGGGGGAAAAAGGGGGGTAAAAGGGGGGTTAAAAAGGAGGTAAAACGGGGGGGTGGGGGTAAAAGGAGGGGAATGGGGTAAAAGGGGGGTAAAAGGGGAGGATTGGGGGTAAAATGGGGGGGTAAAAGGAGGGATGGGGCTAAAAGGGGGGGATTGGGGGTAAAAAGGGAGGTAAAAGGGGGAGAATGGGGGTAAAAGGCAGGGATTTAGGGGGTAAAAGGGGGGGAAACGGGTAAAGGGGGGAAGAATGGAGATAAAAGGGGGTAAATGGGGGTAAAATAGGGGTAAAAGGAGGGAAATGGGGGGGAATGGGGCTAAAAGGGCGGAATGGGGGTAAAAAGGGGGGGTGGGGTTAAAGGGGTGGAACGCAGGTAAAAAGGGGATGGGGGCAAAGGGGGAATGGGGGTGAGGGCATGGGGGGTGAAAAGGGGATGGGGGCAAGGGGGGGGGTAAAGGGGAGAGAATTGGAGGAAATGGGGTAAAAGGGGGAATGGGGGGGTAAAGGGGGTGGAGGGGGGCGAAAAGAGGGGGAATTGGGGAAAAGGGGGGGAGATGGGAGTAAAAGGGGGGGGAGATGGGGTAAAAGGGGGGGGGAAGGGGGTAATGGGGCTAAAAGGGGGCGTGGGGATAAAGGGGAGGTAAAGGGGGTAAAGGGGGGCACACGGGGGTAACTGGGGGGTGGGATGGGGGTGTAAGACCTGCCCCCCCCCCCCCCCAAAAAAAAAGCATCAAGGACTGCAAGTGGCAGGAGAAGAACATCGTGGTGATGGAGGAGGTGGTGATCGCCCCCCCCTACCAGGTGGAGAACTGCAAGGGCAAGGAGGGCAGCGCGCTGGGCCACGTGCGCAAAATCGTGAGTCCGGGGGGGCACCACACCCCCAAAACCCCCCCAAAACCTCCCCAAAACCTTCCTGACACCCCAAAAAAAAAACCCTTATCGTGCCCCCCCCCCCCAGGTGGAGAAGCACTTTCGGGACGCGGAGAGCCAGAAGGTGATGCAGCGCTCGCAGCCCCCGCAGAAGGAGAGCGCCCTGTCGGCCTGAGCCCCCCCCCCCCTTTGCGCCTTTTTGGGGGGGGGGCACACACACACACACACGCACACAGAGTGGGCTCCCCCCCCTCCACCCCCCCAGAACCTCAGACTTTGGAAAAAAAAAAAAAAAAACGAAAAAAACTGAGGAAAGAGAAATAATTGAATGAAACGCGCCGCCCCCCCCCCCTGCTAACAGCCCCCTCCCTGCCCCGGTCCTGTCTGCGGCCCCCCCTCTCGTCGCAGGGAGCCCCCCTTTTATTTTTGCAAAGGGGGGGGCTCCCCTCCTTCCCCGCCATCCCCTCATGTAGCAGGATTTCCCCTTTTTTTCCCCAAAAAAACCCTCCAAGACCAAAACGAAGGAGCCGGCCGGGGGGGGGTCACGGCCCCCTTTTAATTTGTGTTTGCACAGGGCAGGGCTTGGGCGAAATAAACGGCTCCTGGAGGCTCCGCTGCCACCGACAGCTGGGGAAACGGGCTCAGAATCGGGCTGCTTTATTTTTTTTTTTCCATTTTTGGGGCAATTTTTTCCGTTTTTGGGCCAGGATGGCGGCAAAAAGAAAAAGGGGGTAAAAAGAAAAAAAAAGAAAAGCACAAAAAAAAAGAAAAAAAAAAAAAGGGAAAAAAGAGAAACAAAAAAAAAAAAGAAAAAAAAAGAAAAAAGAGGAAAAAAATCACAAAAAAAAAGTGTTTCCACCCAAATTGCCCCAAAATTGCCATTTTTTTCCTCCTTGAGCAGGGGGACCTGGAAGGGCAGGGGTCATTGCTCCCCTCTCTTTCCGTTTAATTTCCACGATTTTCATCATTTCCTCCAATTTTTTGCCACCCCTTCCCCTTTTTATAACTTTATTCCATTTTTTTCCCCGTTCCGCTCATTTTTCCCCCCAGAAAGCCGACGGGAGCTCTTTAAAGCCACTCAAGCCCTGCCCGGCGGAGTTCGCGAAAAGTAAAAAGAAATAAAAAAATAACAAAAAAAGCCGAAAAAAAACGGAACAAAACGGAAAGACTTTTTAGCGTTGTTTAGCAGAGAAAACCAATAAAACCCGGATTTTCTTTTTTTTTTTTTTAACCGTCCCCCCCCCCCGCCTTTGGCGCTCTGGGCTTGTGCGCGCGCCGGAAGCGGGAATAGGGAGGCGGGGCGGGACTTCCGGCGGGCGGCCGGAAGAGAAGGGGCCGGGCTTCCGGCGCGATGGCGGCCGGGCGCGGGTGGCGGCGGAGGGCGCTGCGGCTGCTGACGGCGGGCGGCGGGGTCCTGCTCACCCGCTTCCCCTTCTGGCACTGCTTCAGCGGGCTGCTGCTCTGCGCGGAGAGGGCGGACGGGAGGCGGTGAGACGCGGGGGCGGGCTGGGGGGGTGTGGGGGGGTAACTGGGGGTGGTGGGGGGGGTAACTGGGGGCGTTACGGGGGTAATTTGGGGCTGGGGGCGGTGTGGGGCAAGTGTGGGGTGTGGGGCTTGGGGCAGGTATAGGGCAGCTGAGAGGGTGGGGGGCGGTGGGGGGGTAACTGGGGGGGACTGGGGGTGGTGGGGGTAACTGGGGGCGGTGGGGGGGGCGTGGGGTTGGTTGGGGGGTAACTGGGGTGGTACTGGGGTAGGTGTGGGGCTGGGGAGGCTGGGGGCGATGTGGGGCAAGTGTGGGGCTGGGGGGCGACTGGGGGCGTTACAGGGGCAATTTGGGGCTGGGGGCGGTGTGGGGGGGGAGTTACAGGGGAGGTGGGGGCTGGGGGGGCACTTGGGGGCAGGGGGGGTTGGTGGGGGGGACTGGGGCAGGTGTGGGGCTGGGGGGAGTTGTGGGGCGACTGGGGGCGTTATGGGGCAGGTGTAGGCCTGGGGGAGTTGGGGGGCAATGTGGGGCTGGGAGTAGGTGTGGGGTGGGGGCAATGGGGCAGGTATAGGGCAGCTGAGAGGATGGGGGGGGTGGTATGGGGTAAATGGGGGGGCTGGGGCAGGTGTGGGGCTGGGGTGGGAGTTGGGGGGCAATGTGCGGCTGGGAGTAGGTGTGGGGTGGGGCTGGCTGTGGGGCTGGGGGCAGTTGGGGGGCAGCTGAGGGCATGGGGCTGGTGGGGGGTGGCTGGAGGGAGTGGGGGGCAGCTGGGGGTGGTGTGGGGCTGGGGGCGTTATGGGGTAGGTGTGGGGCTGGGGGTGTTGTGGAACAGCTGGGGGGGCTGTCAGTGTGGGGCTGGGGGCGGTGTGGGGCCTGGGATAGTTGGGGGGGCAGCTGGGGGCGTGGGGGGGTTGTGGGGCGGTTAGGGTGGGGATTGGGGGGTGCAGGATAGGTGTGGGGCCTGGGGGAGTTGTGGGGCTGGGCTCGCTGTGGGGCAGCTGGGGTTGGGCTGGGGGGGGGGCTGGGTTAAGTGTGTGTGGGGGGGCGGCTCTGGAGGTCCTGGGGGGAGTCAAACATGGGGCTGGGGGGGTCAGGGAGCTTTGAGGGGCACAGCAGCGACCCGGCAGCCCCACAATGGGGCCGGGCCACACTCAGCGTGCTCTGACAGACCCAGGACCCCCCATACACCCCCCCCTTTTTACCCCCCCCCCGTGTGTGCCCCCCCCCCCGCAGGCAGCCCGACATCCCGGTGCCGTACCTGTACGTGGACATGGGCGCGGCCGTGCTGTGCGCCAGCTTCATGTCCTTCGGCGTCAAGCGCCGCTGGTTCGCCCTGGGCGCCGCCCTGCAGCTCGCCCTCGCCACCTACGCCGCACACGTGGGCGGCCACGCGCACTACGGCGACTGGCTCAAGGTCGGACCCCCCCCTCAACCCCTCCAGCGCTCTCTGAGGGGGGGGTCCTTACGCTGATTTTCCCCCCACCACCACCACCTTCCAGGTGCGGATGTACTCGCGGACCATCGCCATCATCGGCGGCTTCCTCATCCTGGCGAGCGGCGCGGGCGAGCTGTACCGCCAGAAACCGCGCAGCCGCTCGCTGCAGTCCACAGGTCAAGTCTTCCTGGGCATCTACCTCATCTGCCAGGTATTTTGGGGGCATTCTGGGTGGGTTTAGGATTTTTTTTTTTTTTTTTTTTAAGGGTCCCTACCCACCTCGGCTCCCACTCCCCGCAGGCGTACTCGCTGCAGCACAGCGCCGAGGACCGCCTGGCCTACCTGAACCACATCCTGGGGGGCGAGCTGACGCTGCAGCTGCTCTTCGTGCTCTACGGGCTGCTGGCGCTGGCCTTCCTCTCGGGCTGCTGCGTGCGGGCGGCGGCGCAGGTGCTGGCGGTGCTGCTGCCCCTCGCCATCCTGCTCATCGACGGCAACCTGGCCTACTGGCACCGCGCGCGCCGCGTCGAGTTCTGGAACCAGATGAAGCTCATCGGCCAGAGCGTCGGCATCTTCGGCGCCGCCGTCATCCTCGCCACCGACGGCTGAGCGCCCCCCCCCCCCCCCCCCCCCCCGCTATCCCTTTTCTTGTTTTGTTTTTTTTTTTCTTTATTTTTAACAAAGAGCCGTTATTTATTCTTTTTTTTTTTCTTTCTTTTTATATGTGGTATTTGTGAGTGGTCAATCAGCCCCCCCCCCCCCCCCCCCACACACACACACCCAGGGCTGCTCAGCGCCACTTCGTCCTCTGGGGAAACTGAGGCACGGAACTAACCTGGATTAACCCTGGGGGGGGCTGAGTGAGGGCCTGGTGGCCCCCCCCAGGTGGTGACGCCCCCCTCTGGTGGTGGCAGCCCCCCCCCCCCGGGTGGTAATACCCCCCCTCCAGGTGGTAACAGCCCTCCCCCAGTGATGTCACCCCCCCCCGGGGTGATGACAGCCCTCCCCCAGTGATGCTGCCCCCCCCCCCAAGTGGTGACAGGCCCCCCCCTCAGTGATTACAGCCCCCCCTCCGGTGGTGACAGCCCATTTCCAGTGATGATGCCGCCCCCCCCACGGAGTGGTGACAGTCCCCCACCTGTGTGCTGACACCCCCCTGGTGCTGACAACCCCCCTCCCTTGATGATTGCCCCCCCCCAAGTGGTGACAGCCCCCCCCGGTGGTGATGGACCCCCCTGGGCAGTGATAGCCCCCCCCGGGTGGTAACAGGCCCCCTCCCCGAGTGATGATGCCCCCCCCCCGGGTGATAGCAGCTCCCCCCCGGTAGTGACAGCCCCCTCCCCGAGTGCTGACGCCCCCCCCCGGGTGATAACAGCCCCCCCGGGTGATAACAGCCCCCCCGACCCCCCCATCCCCTGCTGCCGACTCATCGGAAGCACTCGGGGCCGAGCAAACAGGGCGCTGCCGGCCGATAAGGGGCAGCCTCCGCCCGGGGGGGGGCCCTAATGTGCCCGGGGGGGGGCCCTAATGCGCCAAGGGCGGAAGGCGGGGGCCATAAAGCGCATGGAGCGGCAGCGCCCTGTTTGCTTTTCCGACCTCCGGGGCTTTTTTTTTTTTTTTGGGGGGGGGGGGGGGGGGGGACACGCGTGTGACATCGCGTTGTGTCGTGTGTGTGTCCCCCCCCCCCCCCCCCCAGAGCCATCCTGTGACCTTTGGAAGATTGGTGTTTGCTGTCCCCGGGGGGAAATGGGGCAGAAACGGCGCTTCCCCTTCATCCTCCGGGCTGGGGGGGGGTCACATCTGCCCTGTCCCGTCCCCCCCCCCCCCTCCCCAAAACACCTCCCCCTGCGTGGGGCAGCGGGACAGGAGCGGCACTGCCCCGCTCCCCGTGGGGACATCGGGATTTGGGGGGGGGGGGGGGTGGCGCATCCCGGTCCCCTTGGGGACATCAGGGACAATGCCAGCGCCTGGTTTGGGTGGGTGGGGGGCTCAGCGCCCCCCCCCCGGGGCACGGCTGGGCGCGTTCTGTCCCCAGGCACGCAGCCCCCATCGATCCCATTAACCCCCCCCCCCCCGATCCCATTAAACCCCCATCGATCCCATTAAACCTTCCCATCGACCGCGGGGATGTGAAAGGTGCTGCCGGGGGGGGGTGGGGGGGCTGCTTCCCCCCCCCTTGTCCTCCCAGCACGTCGGGGGGGGGGGGGGGGGGGGCAGCACAGAGCCGGGGGCGTGCGTGTGACAGCGGGTGACAGCGGTGACACCGCGACCCCGTCCCCGTGGGTGCCGGCGCCTCGCGTGTCCCCGGCTGCGCCCCCCCGCGGGGCAGCCCCGGCCCCCCCCGCGGTGCCGGTGGCGGTGTCACCACCCCGCGGTGGCGCTGCCCCCGGCTGTCCCCGGCCTTGGTGGCCCCTGCCTGGCTCCGCGGGGACGCGGCGGGGTCCCTGTCCCTGTCCCCGACCCTGTCCCTGTCGCTGTCCCCCCCCCGGGGTGCCGTGCCCGTGCCCGCTGTCCCCGTGCCATGCCCGGTGCCACCTCCTGAGCCTGTCACGCGTGACACGGCTGCGTGTCCCCCCCGTCCCTGTGTCGCGGCTCCTTGTCCCCTCCTGTCCCTGTGCCACCAGTGCCATTGCTGCGCCCCCCTGCCACAGCCGTGCTGTGTCCCTGTGCCATGTCCCTGTGCCGTGTCCGTGCCGTGTCCCCGTGCCGTGCTTGTGCCACATCCCCCGTGTCACATCGGTGTGTCCCCGTGCCCTGTCCCCGTTCCCTGTCCCTGAGCCACCTCCTTGCTGCGTCCCCGTGCCATGTCTGTGCCATGGTTGTGCCCTGTCCTTTGTCCCCCTGCCCTGTCCCCGTGCCCTGTCCGTGCCCCGTCCCCGTGCCACCTGTCCCCACATCCACAGCTGTGTCCCCTGCCCTTTGTCCCCGTGCCCTGTCTGTGCCCCGTCCCCGTGCCACACCCGCGCTGTGTCCGTGCTGTGTCCCCGTGCCGTGCTTGTGCCACAACTGTGTGCCCTGTCCCTGTGCCCTGTCCCTGTGCCCTGTCCCTGTGCCACATCCGTGCCCTGTCCGTGCCATGTCCCTGTGTCACTGCATCCCATGCCTTTTGTCCTCGTGCTGTCCCTGTGCCCTGTCCCCGTGCCGTGTCCCCGTGCCCTGTCCCTGTGTCACATCCTTTCCGTGTCCCTGTTGCCTGCTCTGTGCGGTGTCCCCGTGCCACTTCTGTGCCATGTTTGTGCCCTGTCCTTTGTCCCTGTGCCATGTCCGTGCCGTGTCCCCATGCCCTGTCCCTGTGTCACCGCATCCCCTGCCTTTCGTCCTCGTGCTGTCCCTGTCCCCGTGCCTTGTCCCCACGCCCTGTCCCTTTTCCACATCCATGCCCTGTCCCCATGCCATGTCTATGTGACACCCCAGCCCCCCTTTGCCCCCCCCAGCCCCCCTTTGCCCCCCCCACCCCAATCTGCCCCCCCCATGCCCCAATCTCGCTCCCTTCCCAGTGTCTCTGTCCCCCCCCGGCTCGGTGACACGGTGACAGGCTCTGGCACCAGGCGCGCGTGTCCCACAGCCTGGAAGGGAGGGGGGGGCGGTGGCAGCGGGGGGGGGGGGCGGCCGTGGTCCTGCTGAGCCCCGGGTGGGTCACGGCCGAGGGAGGAGCCGGGCCCCCCCCCCCCCCCCGATCCTATAAGAGCCGAGGCACCGTGCCCGTGTCCCCGCCGTGTCCCCGTGCTGTCACCCAGCGCCTCGCTGCTCCACCGTGAGTGCGGGGACCGGGGGGGGGGGACACGGGAGGGGTAGGGGGTGTCCTATTGGGGAGGGGGGTCCCTGGGGTGGGAGATCACCCATTGGGGGGGTTATTTGGGGGGTGAGGGGGGTGGGAGATGTCCCCGCTGGGAGGGTTCTGGGAGGGATGGGTCCTCTTTGGGGACTTTGGGGGGGGGATGTCCCATTTGGGGGGGGTCCTGGGGGATTTTGGGGGGGTGGGAGATGGGAAGATGTCCCCTTTGGGAGGTGGGAGGGGTCCCGGGGGGGATGTGTCCCCTTTGGGGAATTTGGGGGGGGTTGGAGATGTCCCCTCTGGGGTGAGGGGGGGGTCCTGGGAGGGAAGGGTCCCCTTGGGGGATTTTTTGGGGGGGGTTGGAGATGTCCCCTCTGGGAGGTGTGTGTGTGTGTGGGGGGGGTCTTGGGTACCCTTGGGGGAATTTGAGGAGTGGGAGATGTCCCCTTTGGGAAGTGAGGGGGGGTCCTGGGGGGGTGGTGTCCCCTTGGGCACTTTGGGGGTGTCCCTGCGTCCCCACGGGCTTGGGGGCTTCACCGCGGGGCTTCACCCCTCCGGGCTGGGACGGGGCCACCTGAGGGGGCTGGGGATGAGACCCCGGGACCCGGTGACCCCCCCCCGAGCCCCCCATCCCTTTTCCCCCCCCCACCCCAGATGGTGACGTCCCCGAGGCCGTGGCGCGTGCTGGCGGCGCTGGCGCTGTGCGCCCTGCTGTGCCTGGGCACGCTGGGGGCCGCCTACCCCCCAAAACCCGAGAGCCCCGGCGAGGACGCGTCCCCCGAGGAGCTGGCCAGGTACTTCTCGGCCCTGCGCCACTACATCAACCTGGTGACACGGCAGAGGTGAGCGGCCCTTGCACGCCCGCGTGCAAAACCCCCTTTGCACACCCACGTCCATCCCCCTTTGCATGCCCACATGCACGATCCCCTTTGCACGCTCAAGTGCGCAATCCCCGTTGCACACCCACGTGTGTGGCCCCTGCACATCCCCGTGCAATTCTCCCCTTTGCACACCCATGTGCACGATCCCCTTTGCACACCCGTGTCTGATACCCCTTTTGCACGCCCACGTCCATCTCCCACATCTGATACCCCCTTTGCACGCTCACATCCATCCCCCTTTGCATGCCCATGTGCACGATCCCCTTTGCACACCCATGTGTGTGCCCCCCCCGTGCACATCCCCATGCAATTCTCCCCCCTTGCACACCCACGTGCAAGATCCCCTTTGCACACCCACATCATCCCCCATGTCCGAGGTCCCCTTTGCATGCCCATGTGCACAATCCCTTTGCACACCCACGTGTGAGGCCCCCCCCGTGCACACCCCCGTGCAAGATCTCCCTTACATTCCCACGTGCAAGATCCCCTTTGCACGCCCAATGCCCCTTTTGCACGCCCACATCCATCCCAATTTGCACGCCGACGTGCACGACCCCTTTGCACACCCACATGCGAGGCCCCCCCCGCACACCCCCGTGCACTTCTCCCCCTTGCACGACCCCCGTGCAAGGCCCCTTTGCACGTCCCGTGTCCCGCAGGTACGGCAAGCGTGCCAGCCCCGAGGCCGTGGTGTCGGAGCTGCTCCTGGGGGCCACCGGCGACAGGTCCTGGTGAGTGCCCCCCCCCCCCTTTTCCCTGTCCCCCCCCCCTCCCTGGGTAAGGGGGCTGCAGCCCCTTCTGCACCCCAGGGTGGGGGTCCTGGGGGTGCTGGGGGGGTCTCACGTCAGCTCTTCCCGCAGGTACGACGCTGACGCCGCGTGGTGACCGGGTGCCCCCAACCCCCCCCAGATCCCCCCAAATCCCCCCCAATCCCCCCCCCCCGTGGCTCCCCCCGGGGGTCCCAGCAGCCGGGGCCAGCCTCAGCCCCGTGCCAGGGGGCTGGGACCCCCCCCCCAAAGCCCAGCCCGGAGGTGTCCCATGGAGGGGGGGGGGGGACCCCGTTCCCGTCCCCTCCCCGCTGCTGTCGGGGGGGGGGGCCCCGCGCGGTCCCCGCACGTTGTCACCAGTGGCAATAAAGAGCAGAGCGTGGGCACCCCTCGTGTGCTGGGGGGGGAGAGGGAGGGGGTCGGGGGGGCTGGAGGAGGGTGGAAAGAGGGATGGGGGGGTGCGGGGGGGTATGGGGGGGTGCGGGGGGGGAGAGATGGAGAGGAGGAGGAAGGAGGGGACGGGGGGGGATGGATGGGAGGATGGGGGGATGGAAAGGGGAGCAGGGAGGGATGGAGGGGAGGATGGGGGAGGCAGGGAGAGATGGAGAGATGGAGTGGAGGAGGATGGAAAGAGGGATGGAGGGGTGCAGGGGGGGACAGAGGGGTGCAGGGAAGGAGAGATGGAGCAGAGGAGGAAGGAAAGAGGGATGGAGAGGTGCAGGAAAGGACAGAGAGATGGAGCAGAGGGCGCAGGAGAGGGTGGGAGGATGCAAAGGATGGAAAGGGAGATGTAGGGGGGGTGCAGGGATGGAGCAGAGGAGGAAGGAAAGAAGGATGGAGGGGGGCAAGGAGGGATGGAGGGGCTCGGGGGGGACAGAGGGGTGCAGGGGGGGAGAGATGGAGCGGAGGAGTAGGAGAGGACAGGGGGATGGATGGGAGGATGGGGGGTTAGAAAGAGGGGAGCAGGGAGGGATGGAGGGGAGGATGGAAAGAGGGATGGAGGGGTGCGAGGACGATGGGAGGATGCAGGGAGGGATGGAGTGGAGGATGGAGGAGGGGATGGAAAGGGGTGCAAGAAAGGATGGAGGAGAGCGCAGGGGGTGGAGGGGGGGATGGAGTGGAAGGATAGGAAGAGGGACGCAGGGAGGGATGGAGGAGAGGGGGGTGGAAAGAGGGATGGAGGGATGGAAGGAGGGGTGGAGGGGTGCAGGGAGGGATGGAGATGGAGCAGAGGGTGCAGGAGAGGATGGGGGGATGGAGGAGAGGACGGGGGGATGCAGAGGATGGAAAGAGGGATGCAAAAAGGGATGGAGGAGAGGAGGGGGGAGGCAGGGAGAGATGGAGGAGGATGGAAAGAGGGATGCAGGGAGGGATGGAGCAGAGGATGGAGGGACGGAGAGATGGAGCAAAGGAGGATGGAGGGAGAGATGGAGGGGTGCGGGGGGGGATGGAGATGGAGCAGAGGGTGCAGGAGAGGATGGGGGGGATGGAAAGAGGGGGGCAGGGAGGGATGGAGGAGAGGAGGGGATGCGGGGAGGGATGCGGGGATGCAGGGAGGATGCAAGGAGAGAGGGATGCAGGAGGGGGGGAGGGAGGGATGTGGGGGGGCTGCAGGCGAGAATGGGGGTGCTGGGGGATGGAGGGGGGTGCACGGGGCTGGCTGGAGGCCCAAGGGAGTAGAGAGGGGGGGCTGCGGGGGGGGGGGGAGCAGGGGGCGAGGGGCTGGGGGGCTGCGGGGGGGGGACAGTGGGGAGGGAGGGAAAGAGGGGGGGGATTTGGGGGTGTGGGGGGCTCCATGGGCTGGGTCTGGGGGTGCAGCCACACGAGGGTGGGGGGGGCACTGGCAGTGGGGTGTGGGGGGTGCTCTGGGCATGGGGGGGGGGCACACGGGATGGGGGTAGAGGTGCACGGGGGGCTGGGGGTGTGGGGGTGCTGCGGTGGGTGCTGGGAGCACTGGTACGGGGTGGGGGGGTCTTCTGTGTGAGGGGGTGCTGGGGGCACTGGGGCACTGGGTATGGGGCGCAGGGGGCACTGGGAACACTGGTATGGGTGCACCGAGCACTGGGTGCACTGGTATGGGCGACCTCGGTACTGGGATCACTGGGTATGGGGTGCTGGGGGCACTGGAAACACTGGGTATGGGGTACTGGGGGGCACTGGGAACACTGGTATAAGTGTACTGGGTGCTGGGCATACTGGTATGGGTGCACTGGGTGCACTGGGTGCACTGATAGGGGGTGCAGGGTGCACTGGGCACTGGGTGCACTGGGTGCTGGGCACACTGGTAGGGGTGCACTGGTATGGGGTTCTGGGTGCACTGGGAGCACTGGTATGGGCTGCTGGGTGCACTGGTGTGGGGCTGCACCACGGTGGGTGCTGACTGGGGGGGCCCCCACCCCTCTGTCCATCCGTCCGTCCCCCTGTCCCCCTGTCCCCAACCCGGGTTCAGCAGCCGGCCCCTCGCCCCCCCCAGGTGCCCCCGGCCCCAGCGTCAAACATTAACCAGGGCCAGGCGAGGGGCCAGATGTCCCCGTGTCCCCCCCCCCCCCACTGCTACCCCCCTGTCCCCCCTGGCAACCCGGCCGCGGGGTGACATCAGCAGGGGGACAGGGGACGGGGCACGGGGGATATAAGGGACAGCGCCGGGGTGGCAGCGGTGGCACCGAGGAGCCAGGGAGCTGTCCCCTGTGTCCCCCCCGTGTCCCCCGTGTGAGCGCGTCCCCGTGCCACTGCTCGTGGAAGCAGGTGAGGGGTGGGGGGTCCTGGGGGGTCCTGGGGGGTGCTGGGGGATCTGGGTGCTGGGGAGGTTGGGGGCAGCACCCATGGGGGGGGGGAAGCAGAAGGATTTGGGGCAGGGGGGTGAGCTTGCAGCTGTGCACGCACATGTGCAAGGCTGAGAGTGTGTGGGTGTGAAAAGTGGTGTGCACACGCGTGTGAGTGCTTAGCAGTGACGTGGGGGTGCTCTGGGAGAGGAGCGTTCCCTGCAGGTGCGTGTGCAAAGCACGCATGTGTGCATGTGCTGCAGTGTGTGCGTGTGCAAGAGTGCATGCATTGCACGTGTGTGTGCATGCAACACGTGTGCGCATTTGCAAGCACGCACTTGTTGCACGTGTGTGCATGCTATGTGTGAGCGTGCAAGCATGCGTGTGCGTGCATGTGCCCTCGGCTGACAGCTGACAGCCCCCCCCCCGGTGCAGCCATGCCTCCCCGCTGGGCCTCGCTGCTGCTCCTGGGCTGCTGCCTGGTGCTGCTGGCCGGGCACCCGGCCGCCGCCGGCCCCTCGCAGCCCACCTACCCCGGGGACGACGCCCCCGTCGAGGACCTGGTGCGCTTCTACAACGACCTGCAGCAGTACCTCAACGTGGTCACGCGGCACCGGTGAGTCAGGGGGTGTGTGTGGGGGGGCTGCTGTGATGCACTCCCCATTGCAATGCCCCCTCCCCTTGCAAATTACTCCCTGCTGCAATGCACTCCGTGTTGCAAATTACTCCCCATTGCAATGCGCTCCCCGTTGCAAATTACTTCCCAGTTGCAACACACTCCCCATTGCAATGCACTCCCCGTTGTAATAACCCCCCTGCAAATTACTCCCTGTTGCAAATTACTCCCCATTGCAATGCACTCCCTGTTGCAGTGCACGCCCCCCCCGTTGCAAATTACTTCCCAGTTGCAACATACTCCCTGCAACTCCCTGTTGCAATGCACTCCCATTTCCAATGCACTCCTCATTGCAAATTACTTCCCGTTGCAATGCACTCCCTGTTGCACTGTGCCCCTTTGCTGCAACTTGCTCACCCTGTGCAACCAGATCCTCACCGCAATGCCCCCCCTTGCAGCGTGCTCCCCATTGCATTGTGCTCCCCCATTGCACTGCACCACCCGTTGCAATTCACTTTCCTCTTGCAACCAGTTCCCTTTGCAACGCACTCCCTGCACGTTCCCTGCTTCACCCCCTTCCCCCTCGTTGCTCAGCAGCTGCAACCACCTCCCTACTGCGATGCATCCCCGTGCTCCCTGCTGCAACCTGCAACCCTGCTGCTGCACCCTCCCATTGCAACGCCTCCCTCCTTGCAATTCACAGCCCCCTTGCAGTGCATTCCCTGGCTGCTCCCCTTGCTCGCTTCTCCCCGTTGCACCGTGCCCCCCGTTGCCCCCCCTGACGTGCCCCCCCCCCGCAGGTATGGCAGGCGGTCGAGCAGCCGGGGGCTGTGCGAGGATCCCATGGGTGCCGCCGGGTGCTGAGAAGGGGCGACCACGGCCCTGAGCGGGCGAAGAGGAGCCCTGAGGGGGGGCAAACACCCCCAGCCCCCGCTGCACCTGCAGCACGCCTCCAACTGCCCCCCCCCCGCCCCCCAATAAACCCCATTGCAGCCACCTCCTGCCTCTGTCTGCTGGGGGGGCTGTGCTGGGGACACTGGGGACATGGGGGGGGGACACACGGCGTGGGGGGGGGGCACGGGTGTGCATCAGCGCTGCTGCTGCTGGGGGCTCCCCCCGTGGGGCAAGGGTGCGCGTGGGGGGGCTCGTGTGCATGCACACGCGTGTGTAAGCACGCACCCAGCCTGCAAGGGCTGTGCACACGCGTGTGCAAAGTGCACACCAGACCATGCACCGTGCGTGTGCATGCTTGTGCAATAAGGGGGGGGTCGTACCCGCGGGGGGGGGCACTCGGGTGCTCTGCAGACGTGCCCCCCTTTCCCCCCGGGTGCGTGCGCGTGGGTGTGTGCGCGTGCACACGCGCGGGGGGCGGGCTCTTTAAATCCGCGCCCCCCCGCAGGAGCTCCCCGCCCGCCCCCTCGGTTGCCATGGTAACGGTGACCCCCTCCATCTCCCCCCCCCTCCCCGTCCACCCTTTTAAAGGGGACGCACCCGCAGCTCCCCCCCCCCCCAACCCCGGGAGGCTGCGGGGCTGCGTGCGGGGGGGCTCCCACGGGTGAGCAGGCACGGGGGGGGCGCGCGTGGGTGTGCACGGGGTGTGCAAGCACCGGGGGAGGGGGTTATGCACGAGGGGGTGGGTTTGCACGGGGGTGTGCAAGCACCGAGGGGGCATGCACGGAGTGCGTGCAGCAGGTTTGCACGGATGTGTGTGTGCATGCACGTGGGGGTGAGCACGGGTGAGTGTGCAAAGGGAGGTGTGCACCGGCTTGTGCACACGAGTGTGCATCCATGTGAGCATGCACCATGGGGTGCATGGCTCTGCACACGTGTGTGAGCGTGCACAAGCGTGTCCATGGGTGCTCAGGGTTGTGCACACGCACGTGTGTGCATGCAGGTGTGTGTGTGCATGCAGCATGTGATTGTGTGCACAAGAATGCACACAACTGCTCACATGGTGCACGAGAATGAGTGTGCACAAGCACGTGCTTGTGCACAGATGTGCATATGGCTGTGCGAGCAGGTGTGCACACACATGAGTGTGCAGAGGTAGGTGTGCACCGCATCATCATCACACTAAGAGTGCATGCATGCCTGTTGCACGTGAGCACACGCGTGTGTGCATTAGCTTGCACACTGTGCATGGGACCGTTGCTGTGCGAGCACACACTGGTGCGCGTGCAGGAGCCGTGCACACCTGCGTGAGCACACCCACCCACGGACAGTCCCTGGGGTCGCATGCCCCCCGTTGCACACCCGTGCCCCCCGTTGCACACCCGTGCCCCCCGTTGCACGCCGGGGTGCTGCGGGGTGCAGCGGGCTCGGGGGGGGCCGCGGTACCCGGATCTGGGCAGGAGGCGGGCGGAGGCCGGGCAATGCGCCCGCAGCCATGAGCAGCGGCCCCGGCCGTGGGGCCTCGCCGCCCTCCTCGGCCCCCCCCGGGCCCCCCCTGGGACCCCAAGGTAGGGGGGGAGCCGGGGTCCAAGGGGGGGGGGCGGGGGGGTGATGCCAAGCTAAGGGGCAGGTGGTGCGTGGGGATGGAATGGGGGGGCTGGGGCAGGGAGATGGGGTTGGGGGGGGTCCTAGGCCAGGCTGTGACCCCCCCCCGGGTGTGGGGTGGGGGCTGCCTGTGTTGCAGCCCCCCCCCCCGGCTGGCACATCCCCCCCCATCGCACGCAGCCTCTGGGTGCATCTCCTCGGCTCCCTGCTGCAGCACAGCCCCTGCGCGGTGCAACCCACCCCCGGCTGCATGCACGGCCCGGATGCATCACCCCCCCCCCGGCTGTAAGGCACCCCCGCGTTTGCATTGCAACCCCCTCGCTTGCATCATGCCCCCCCCCCCCCCCCCGTTTGTATTGCAACCCCCTCTTTTCATTGCAAGCCCCTAATTTGCATTGCAGCCCCTTCATCTTCCCTGCAAGCCCTTCATTTTTATTGTACCCCCCCTCGTTTGCATTACAGCCCCCCCCCCCCCGCTGCATTGCAACCCCTTCATCTTTATTGCAACCCCCTCCTTGTTTGTGCTGTGCTGCCTGGTTGCATTGCAACCCCCCCTCTGCCTTGGCTGTATTGCATCCCCAGTTGCATTGCAGCCCCCCCTTGTTGCGTTGCAGCCCCCCCTCGTTGCGTTGCAGCCCCCCCCCCATTGCATTTCAACCCCACCTGCTGCTGCACGTACCGACTGTGGGGAACCCCCCCGGGGGGTTGGGGGGATTCCCTCCTGAAGCCCCTCCCAAAGTGAAGGTTTTTTTTTTGAGGGGGGGGGCTTTCCTTGTTGCCCCCACCTCATGGACTGTGCAATCTCCTGCAGCTATGGGGGGGGGGGGGTCTGCAGATCCATGGGGGGGAGGGCAGCCCTTTGCAGGGAAACTGAGGCACGGGGAGGCCACGGCACGGAGCTGCCCCCCCCCACCAGAGCAGGGCTGCCCCTTACCCCTCTGTGAGGTGTTTTGGGGTGGGTGGGTGGCACCCCACGGCCACCCCCCCGACGTGTCCCTGTGCCCCAGCCATGCAGCAGGTCCTCGACAACCTCCTGGGCCTCCCCAGCGCCCCCGGCGCCGCCGACCTCGACCTCATCTTCCTGCGGGGCATCATGGAGAGCCCGATAGTGCGCTCCTTGGCGAAGGTACCGGGGGGTGGGGGGCACCGTGACCCCCCCTGGGCCACCCCCGGTGCAGGAGGGGGCACGGGGGGGGGTGTGGGAGCACGGGGGTGCATGGATGGGGGGTGTGCACGGGCACACATGCGTGTGTGTGTGTGCATGCATTGTGCTGCTGTGTGGAGCAAGGTGCACGGTTGTGTCTGCTTGCACGTGTGTGTGCAGGAGTGTGGTGGGAGGTGTGCACACGTGTGTGTGTGCACCCGTGGGTGTGCATGTGCAGATGTGTGCATGCAGATGCATTATGTGTTTGCATGCCTGTGTGTAAATGCAGGGAGGTGTGCACGTGTGGAGCAAGTGTGCGTGTTTGCACGCGCGTGTGTGCACAGCCAGGTGTGCCCGGCTGCTGTGCTGCAGCTGTGTGCGGGGTGGGGGGCATCAGGAGGGGGCTGAGGGTGGGTGGGTGGGGAGGGGAGAGGCGGTGTGCAAGGAGGTGTGTGTGCACGTGTGTGTGTGCATGCACGTGTGTGTGTGTGTTTGTGTGTGCATCACCTGCCAGGCATGCGCATGGAGAGCACGTGGTTGTGCCCCCCCATCCCGCATGCCCACCAGCGTGTGCACACTTGCACGTGCACACATGTGCTGGTGCGTGCATGCACAGCTTGGCGGGGAGGTGTGCGTGCAGGTGTGCATGCACAAGCATACCCTGTGGCTTTGCACGTGCATCCCAAAGGATGAGTTTGCACACGTGCAAGTGCGCGCAGGGCACTGTGAGCATGCACTGCATGCACACACGTGTGTGTGTGTGTGTGTGTGTGTGCACGCGCACCGGGCGCTGATGGCAGCGGGGGGTCCCTCGCCCCCGCCGCAGGCCCACGAGCGGCTGGAGGAGACGAAGCTGGAGGCGGTGCGGGACAACAACGTGGAGCTGGTGCAGGACATCCTGCGCGACATCGGGCACCTGGCGCGCCAGGACAGCGCCGCGGCCGAGCTGGCACGCATCCTGCGCGAGCCGCACTTCCAGGTGTGCCGCGCGTGCACGGTGCGCGTGCGAGGCGAGCGTGCGAGGGGAGCGTGCAAAGCTCCCCTGACGGCCGCGTGCTTTGCAGTCCCTGCTGGAGACCCACGACTCGGTGGCCTCCAAGAGCTACGAGACCCCCCCGCCCAGCCCCGTGCTAGACCCGGCTTTCAACAACCAGCCCGTGCCCCCCGACGCCGTGCGCATGGTGGGCATCCGCAAGGTGGCCGGGGAGAACCTGGTGAGAGCAGGCTGGGTGCTGCGGGGGGCTGGGGGCACTGCTGGGGGTGCTGCTGGGGGTGCTGGGGGTGCTGCGAGGTGCTGGGGGCATTGCTGGGGGCATTGCATGGGGCGCTGCGGGGTGCTGGGCACAGTGCTGGGTGCTGGGGGCATTGCAGGGTGGTGGGTGCTGGGGGTGCTGAGGGCATTGCTGGGTGCTGGGGGCATTGCTGGGTGCTGGGGGTGCTGCAAGGTGCTGGGTGCTGCTGTGTGCTGGGGACATTTTTGGGGGCACTTTTGGGTGCTGGGGGCATTGCTGCTGGGGCACTGTTGGGTGCTGAAGGCATTGCAATGCTCTGGGATTAATGCAGGGTGCTGGGGGGCATTGCAGGGTGCTGGGGGCATTGCAGGGTGCTGGGGGCATCACTGGGTGCTGGGGGCATTGCGATGCTCTGGGATTATTGCAGGGTGCTGGGGGGATTGCAGGGTTCTGGGGGGCATTGCTGGGTGCTGGGGGGCATTGCAGGGTGCCGGGGCATTGCCGAGGACCTCGCAGGGTGCTGGGGCTCTTGCTGCCATCCCTGCTGGTGCTGGGCACTGCCGGGGGGGCTGACGCGGGGCCGTGCCCCCAGGGGGTGACGTTCCGGGTGGAGCGGGGGGAGCTGGTGATCGCCCGCATCCTGCACGGGGGCATGGTGGCCCAGCAGGGCCTGCTGCACGTGGGGGACGTCATCCGGGAGGTGAACGGGCGCGAGGTGGGCAGCGACCCCCGGGCGCTGCAGGACAGCCTGCGCCACGCCAGCGGCAGCGTCGTGCTCAAGATCCTGCCCAGCTACCAGGAGCCCCACCCGCCCCGGCAGGTACCCGCGTGTCCTGCGTGTCCTGCGTGTCCTGCCTGTCCTGCATCCCTTCACCCTGTGTCCTGCATGCCCTGCACCATGTGTCCCGTACCTTGTGCCCTGCTTGTCCTGCACCGTGCGTCCTACTTGCCCTGCGTGTCCTGCACCACGTGTCCTGCGTGTCCTGTGCCCTGTGTGTCCTGCACCCTGCGTCCTGCATCTACATCCCACATCCCGCACCGTGCGTGTCCCACACTGTGCATCCTCATCCCACATCCTGCACCATGCATTGTGCACCGTGCACCCTTTATGTCCTGAGCCCTGCGTCCTGCACCATGCATCTGCTTCCCACATCCCGCACCTTGCACCCCTCCCCCTGCACCAGCACCCTGCCTGTGGCTTGTCTCTGCCCTTCCCCTGTGTTGTCCCCATGCCTCTGTTGTCCCTGTGCTGCTTCCCTGCTGCACAGCCATGCACCCCCTGTCCCCCTGCCCCCTGCTCCCTGCCCCCCAACCCCCTTGCTGTGTGCCCTGTGGCCCATTTCCCCATGCCCCCCGTCCCCCTGTTCCCCACGTCCCCAGCCCCCCAAGGCTGGGGTCCCCAACCCCCCATGTCCCAGCACCCCCAGGGACACCCCCCTCCTGCCACATCCCACGGAGCCCCCCTCCTGTCCCCATCCCCGTCCCCACATGGGACCCAGGTGCCGTGCCCCCCACCCCTCACCGTGCCAGCCTCCCGCTGTCACCCTCGGGGACAAAGCAGCGCTGTCACCACATCCCCTGGCACCGCGCCGCCTGGCACCGCGCGTCCCCAACCGGGCTGTCCCCAGGCACCCCCCTGCTCCCCGGCACCGGGGTCCCTTGGGTGCCACGGGCGCACACGCGTGCACACGTGTGCCATCGCCGCGGCGCTGTGCGTGGGCGCCGGGCTGTGCGTGGGCGCTGTGCTCTGCGTGGGTGCCACCCTGGGAGCGCTGTGGTGCGTGGCAGCAGCCGTGGGTGCCGCCTGCATGTGCGCGGGTGCCTTGCACGCCTGCCTGCGCCGGGTGGCGCGGAGGATGCACACGCGCGTGCACGTGTGAGCGTGCGGGGAGCTGCTGGGGAAACCGAGGCACAAGCCAGCAGAGGTCTCGGAGCACGGGAACGTGGCGCCCGTGGGCTCCACCCTCTCTCCTGTCCCCACCGGTGCCCCCCCCGACGCCCCCCCAGGTCTTTGTGAAGTGCCACTTCGACTACGACCCGGCCTCCGACAGCCTCATCCCCTGCAAGGAGGCCGGGCTCCGCTTCGCCGCCGGGGACCTGCTGCAGATCGTCAACCAGGATGACCCCAACTGGTGGCAGGTGAGGGGAGGGGGCACGGGGGGGGCTGCTCCTTGTCCCCCACCCCCAGCCTGGGGTCTCCCAGCAGCTGGGGACTGCGGAGGTTTGGGGTGCGCTTGGGGCTGGGGAGGGTCCCTGTGGGGAGGGGTCCTTGTGTGCCACGCGGTGTCCCCTCAACCCCAGGGGGGCAGCACGGGGGGGTCCCCAGGGGTGTGTGGTCCCCGTTTTCCCCACTGTGTCCCCTCAACCTTATGGGTGCAGCGGGGGGGGGGGGTGTCTCCAGGGATATGGGGTCCCCATGTGCCACACCGTGTCCTTCTGACCCCAGGGGGGGTTCCCAGGGGTCCCCATGTGCCATGCTGTGTCCCCCCTCCCAGGGGTGCAGCATGGGGGTGTCCCCAGGGACATGGGGTCCCCACGTGCCACTCTGTCCCCCCCAGGCATGCCACGTGGAGGGGGGCAGCGCGGGGCTCATCCCCAGCCAGCTGCTGGAGGAGAAGCGCAAAGCCTTCGTGAAGCGGGACCTGGAGGTGCCCCCCGGGTCCGGTACGGTGCCAAACCCCCTCCCCAACACCCCCCCGGCAATGTCCCCGTGCCGTGGCGCTGTCCCCAGCCCCGGCTCAAGTGTCCCCGTGCCCTCGGCAGGGGCCTTGTGCGGCAGCCTCAGCGGGAGGAGGAAGAAGAGGATGATGTACCTGACCACCAAGAACGCCGGTGAGCGATGTCACCAGCATACTGGGAGAGTCCCGGGGCCACACGGGGGTCCTGGGGCCATGTGGGGGTCCGGGGGCTGTGCAGGGGTCCCTGGCCCACACGGGGGTCCTGGGGCCACGTAGGGGTCCCTGGGTCATGCAGGGGTCCCCGTGCCATGAGGGGGTCCCTGGGCCACGTGGGGATCCCTGTGCCATGTGGGGGTCCTGGGGCTATGTGGGGGTCCTTGGGCCACCTGGGGGGTCTCTGGGCCATGTTGGGGTCCCTGGGCCATGCGAGGGTCCCTGTGCCACACGGGGGTCCCAGGGCCACATGGGGGTCCCTGGGCTATGCAGGGGTCTCTGTACCACATGGGGGTCCCTGTGCCGTGAGGGGCTCCCTGTGCCACACGGGGGTCCCAGGGCCACGTGGGGGTCCTGGGGCCACCCTGGGGTCCCCGCAGCAGCCGCTGAGGGTCCCCCCCCGTCCCTCGGGCAGAGTTTGACCGCCACGAGCTGCTCATCTACGAGGAGGTGGCGCGCATGCCGCCCTTCCGTCGGAAAACCCTGGTGCTCATCGGGGCCCAGGGCGTGGGGCGCCGCAGCCTCAAGAACAAGCTGCTCATGTCCGACCAGGCGCGCTACGGCACCACCATCCCCTGTGAGTGTCACCGTGTCCCCCCCCTGGGGCCCCTGGGATGCCGCCATCCCCCAAAGGCATCGCGGTCCCCCTGAAAGCATTGCCATCGCTCCCATGAGCTGTCCCCTAAAAGCATCGCCATCTGCTGGACTGCCAGGATGGGACCCTTGGGAAGGGGACCCTGGGAAAGGGACACCAGGAATAGGACCCTAGGAACAGGACCCTTGGGATGGGACCCCAGGAATAGGACTGCTGGGATGGGATCGTTGGGAAGGGGACCCTGGGAATAGGACCCCAGGAATGGGACCCCAGGAATGGGACTACCAGGATGGGATCCTTGGGAATGGGACCCCTGGAATGGGATCTTTGGGATGGGACCCCAGGAATGGGACCCCAGGAACAGGACCCTAGGAATGGGACCTCAGGAACGGGACTACAGGGATGAGATCCTTGGGAATGGGACCCCAGGAATGGGACCCAAGGAATGGGACTCCTGGGATGGGATCCTTGGGAATGGGACCCCAGGGAAGGGGACCCCAGGAACAGGACCCCCGGGTTGGGCGTGCTCAAGGCTCGTTGTGCCATGCAGACACGTCGCGGAAGCCGAAGGAGAGCGAGAAGGACGGGCACGGGTACCGCTTCGTGTCACGGGGCGAGATGGAGGCGGACATCAAGGCCGGGCGCTACCTGGAGCACGGCGAGTACGAGGGCAACCTCTACGGCACCAAGATCGACTCCATCCGCGCCGTGGTGGACGCGGGCAAGATGTGCATCCTGGACGTCAACCCCCAGGTATGGCAGCGCCCGCCGGGGGGGCGTTTATGGGGTTTTGGGGGGGCTCAGCCCCGTCCCGTCCCGCCCAGGCGGTGAAGGTGCTGAGGACGGCCGAATTCGTGCCCTACGTGGTGTTCATCGAAGCCCCCGCCCCCGACACGCTGCGCGCCATGAACCGGGCGGCGCTGGAGAGCGGCGTGGCCACCAAGCAGCTCACGGTGGGGGACACGGGGACACAGGAATGGGGACCTTGGGGAGACCCTGGGGAGGTGACAGGATGGGGACCGGGGACCCTGGGGGGAGCTGATGGGATGGGGACCTTGGGGAGGTGATGGGATGGGGACTGGGACCCTGGGGAGGTGATGGGATGGGGACCTTGGGGGGACCTTGGGGGGGTGATGGGATGGGGACCTTGGGGAGGTGATCGGACAGGGACCGGGGACCTTGGGGGGAGGCGATGGGATGGGGACACTGGGGGGACTTTGGGAGGTGATGGGATGGGGACCAGGAACCCTGGGGAGGTGATGGGATGGGGACCTTGGGGTACTTTGGGAAGGTGATGGGGTGGGGACTGGGGACCTTGACGAGGAGATGGGATGGGGACTGGGACCCTGGGGGGAGGCGATGGGATGGGGACCTTGAAGGGACACTGGGGAGATGATGGGACAAGGACCAGGGACCCTGGGGAGGTGATGGGATGGGGACCTTGGGGGGACTTTGGGGAGGCGATGGGGAAACTGAGGCAGCTCCTGCGCGGGGCAGGAGGCGGACGCCAGGCGGACGGTGGAGGAGAGCGGCCGCATCCAGCGCGGCTACGGCCACTACTTCGACCTCAGCCTGACCAACGACGACCTGGAGCGCACCTTTGGGCGCCTGCGCCAGGCCATGGAGCGCCTGCGCGCCGAGCCCCAGTGGGTGCCCGTCAGCTGGGTCTATTAGTGCCCCCCCCCGTGCCATGAGTGTGCCAAGGAGGACCTGAGAGGAGGGTTTGGGGTCTGTAGAACCCCCCCCCGTCCCCGTGCCCAGCCCCTCTCTCCCTCCCACCCACTCCCAGATTGTTTTTTTTTTATTATTTTTGTTTTTTTTTTTTTTTGGGGGGGGGAGGCACAAGCAGCTGGTGGGGCTGCCCCCCCTTCCTGTGCCCACACAGCTAATTCACTGCCAAAACTTGCCCCCCTCCTCCCAGCCACTTTGTTCCAGGGGATGCTGTGCCCCCCCCCCCAGCCCTCACCCCGGGGTGCCCAAGGTGCTGGGTGGCCCCTGCCTCAGTTTCCCCATGGGAACACCCGCCCCCCCCCCCCCCCCCGGGAGGGGTCTGCACCCAGCCCTCCTGCTGTCCCCACCCCCCTTTGTCCCACATCACCCCTTCCCAGGTAGCAATAACCCCCCCGAGGATCCCTACCGTGTAATTAGCCCTCAATTAACTCTGTAATTAATGAGCCCTGTAATTAAGCCCTGGGGTGCTGCTGGGGGTGTCTGGGGGGGGGTGATGCCAGGGGACGGGGACACGGGGGGGGAGTGCAGGGTCTGGCTGCGTGGGTGGGTGCACGTGAGTGTGCACATGAGTGTGCCCAGCCCGGGGGCTCTGCGCTGCCTCCGCTGTGTCCCCTTCGTCCCCGTGCCCCCGTCCTGCGGGGACACCCCGGGGTGCCCACGTCCCCGTCCCCGGGTTGCTCCTTTTTGGTACTTTGCTGTGACTTTTATTAAAGATCAAGGAGAGAAAAGCAGCGACTTTGTGTCATCGTGGGCAAAGCGGCAGGGGGGCTCTGCCACCTGTGCCACCCGTGTCACCCGTGTCACCCGTGTCACCCGTGTCACCTGCGTCACCTGTGGCCCTCTCCCACCCGATGCTGATGGTTTCACCTCTCCAAAAGGCTGCTTCACCCCCGCTTGGCACCCAGAGGGTGTTTGGGGGGTGCCACACACGCGTGTGCGCGCGTGTCGGTGTGCACCTGGGTGTGCGCAGCGGGGCTGCGTGGGTGGCTGTGGCTGCTGTGTGCGTGTTTGTGTGCGCGCATGGGGGATGTGTGTGCACACGGGGGTGTGTGTGCATGTGCACGGGTGTGTTTGTGCACACGGGGGGTGTGCGCGTGTCACGTTGCACTCGCAGGCCCTTCCTCGCTGCCGCCGGGAGAGGTCAGCAGAGCTGCAGGCGGCGGCGCTGGCTGTGCCTGCGCGTGCAAGGGCGTGCACGCGTGTGTTTGCACCGCGCTGTGCGCCTCTGGCTGTGCACACCCGTGCCCCTGCCTCCTTGCACAGCCGCGCACCGCTTGCATCCCTGCATGCACTCCCCATGCACACGTGCGTGCCCCCACCCCGCCACGCTGCGCCCTGGCCCGCAGCCCACTGCCATCCCCAAGGGGCTCAGACTGGGGGGGGGCTGCGCCTTCTGCGCCCCCCTCCCGGGCTGTGGGCCCCCTGCTATAGGCTGCAGCCCCCCTAAACCGAGCGGCTTTAGGCAGCATTGGCTATAAGCTGCGGCGCTAAGCCGCTGCGCTGGGCGGAGGGGTGTCCGTAAGCTGCCGTGCCCAGCGGCTCGCGTGGCTATAAGCGGCTCTGCCTGTAAGCCGACGGGTCCGTAAGCCTCCAGGTCCATAAGCTGCCGGTTTTGTAAGCCTCCAGGTCCATAAACCGCCGGCTCCATAAGCCACCGGGTCCATAAGGTGCCAGGCTCTAAGGCACGGAGCCTATAGGGTGCGTTGTCCGCAAGGTGCAAAGTCCAGGAGGTGCAGTACCTGCACGGCACGGCCGCAGCCATGTGGGCCACGCTGCTGCTACTGCTGCTGGCCCTGGGCGTGCTGGCTCTGGGGCTGGTGGCCCACCGGCTCCTGTCCCCTGCTGGCAACCCCTTCGCCCGGCCCCCCACGGACCCTCCCCGGCCGCTGGTGACGGATCAGCGGGCGCGCGACCGGGTGCTGAAGCGGGGTGAGTGGGGGCGCGCTGTCCGTCTGTCTGTCTGTCTGTCCCTGGTGGGTGCATGTTGTGCGCTGAGTGGATGCAGCGGGGTGTAGCACCGTGTCCTCACCCCCCCCCCCATTTGCCCCGTGCTCAGGGTTCAGCGCCGCGCGTGTGCCAAGGGACCTGGACGCCGTGGTCATCGGCAGCGGCATAGGCGGCCTGGCGGCAGCCGGCACCCTGGCCAAGGTGGGCAAGCGGGTGCTGGTGCTGGAGCAGCACGACCAGGCCGGCGGGTGCTGCCACACCTTCCAGGAGCAGGGCAGCGAGTTCGATGTGGGTAAGGACCCCCCCCGCTGTGTCCCGGTGGTCCCTGCTGTGTCAAGTCCCTGTCCCCGTGTGCGCCTGTGGCTGTGCTGCAGGGTTGCAGGGTGCGTGTTTGCAGCATGTGCATGCAGCATGTGTTTGCTGTGCTTGCACATACATGTGGTGTGTGTGCATGCACTGTGTGCACCGTGCGTGTTCCTGCAGTGTGTGTATCACATGCATCGTGTGCATGCACATGCTGTGCCCGTTTGCAGTCTGCACCAGGCAGGTATGTGCAGTGCATGTGTGCAGTGTCTGCGGTTTTTGTAGTGCAAGCACTTGCACGGTGCATGCAAACACTGTTTGTGCACAGCATGTATTTTTGCAGTGTGTGTGTGAAGCATCTGCAGTGTTTTTGTGATGTATCCACTGTGTGCACGCAGTGTGTGCTTTTATGTGTGCTGTGCGTGCACTATGCACACACGCACGCAGTCTGCAGTGTGTCGGTAGCGCACACGATGTTTGCACGCAGTGTTTATGCAATGCACGGCATGCTGTGCACACTGCATGCAGCATTTTAACGTGCAGGGTGTGTGAACTGTCTGCATTCAGCGTGCACACTGTGCTTGCAGTCTGTGCACGCGGTGTGCAGCACATGCATGCATTGCACACACATGCAGTGTATGCATGCAGTTTGCATGCATCCAGCATGCCATTTACATGCAACATGCATGTGTGCACACAGCGTGCGTGCCCCGCTTGCTGCCCACCTCCCCCTCAAGGAAACCCCAACACTTCAACCTCCCACCTGCCACCCTGGGGGGCTCCCACCGCGTGTCCCCGAGGTGGGCACATCCCTGTCCCCTCCACCCCGTGGGCGCTGACCCCTCGGGGCCCGCAGGCATCCACTACGTGGGGCAGATGCACGAGGGCAGCATGCTGCGCGTGGCGCTGGACCAGCTGACGGACGGGCAGCTCCGCTGGCAGCGCCTGCCCGACCCCTACGACGAGGTGACCCTGGGTCCCCGCCGCTACCAGCTCCGTGCCGGCAAGGCCGCCTTCGCCGCCGCGCTGGAGGAGCAGTTCCCTGCCGAGAAGGAGGCCATCAGGGAGTTCATGAAGCTCTCCAAGGTGCGAGGCCCTGGGGACACCCTCTGGGGACACCCCTGGTCCCGGTGTGCGGGGTGTCACCTCGGTTTCTGCATCCCCTCGCTGTCCGTGGGGCGGGAGGTGGCACGTCCCCAGCACGGCTGGATCGGGAGGGGGTGTGGAGATGGAGGGGGTGGCACTGGTGGCTCTGGGGACATGGGTGGGGGGCTGGGGGGGGCAGGGGTGGTGGGGATGCTGGTGGTGGGGTTGGTGGGGACACAAGTGGTGGCCATGGTGGGGACATGGGAATTGGTTTCGCTGGGGACAAGGGAGATGAAAATACTGGGGACAAGGGTAGCCACGGTGGGGACATGAGCATCGGGTACGTTGGGGACTGGAGCGAAGGGGACAGTGGGGACACTGGCAGTGGGCACGTTGGGAACAAGGACAATGAGCATGCTGGGGACAAGGGTGGTCACGGCGGGGACATCAGCATTGGGCACGTGGGGTACCGGAGCGATGGGGATGGTGGGGACACAGCTGGTGGCACCGGGGACACGGCACTGAGCGTGGTGGGGACCCGGTGGCGGCGCGTGGGGACCCGGGCGTTGGGGCGGTGGCCGTGCCGGGGTGACAGGGCCCTGTCCCGGCCCAGATGGCCTCGAGGCACGTGGCGCTGCTGGCGCTGCTGAAGATGGTGCCGCGCTGGCTGGCCGCCCTGCTGCTCCGCACCGGCCTCGTGCACCGCATCTCGCCCGTCTTCCGCATGGCGGCCACCGGCCACAGCGAGGCAGTGGCCCGGCTGACAGCCGACCAGGACCTGCGCGCCCTGCTCAGCTACCTCTTCTACGGTCAGCCCCTGTCGCGATAGGGAAGGGGCCGTCGGGATAGGGAGGGGGCCGTCGCGATAGGGAGGGCGCCGTCGCAACAGGGGAGGGCACCGCTGCGATAGAAGAGGACTGCGTGGTGGTAGGGGAGAGCCGCGTGGTGGTGGGGAGGGTTGTGTCGTGATCGGGCAGGCCACGTCACGATAGACGAGGGCAGTGTTGTGGTGAGGGAGAGCTATGTCGTGGTAAGGGAGGGCTGTATCATGATAGGCAGGGCTGACCTGCAATAGGGCAGGTAGTGTCATAAAACAGGAGGGACACACTGCAATAGGCTAGGGCCATGTCATGACAAGGGTGGGCTGTATCGTGATAGGGGGAGGCCATGTCATGATAACAGTTGGAAGTGTGGTGACAGAGAGCACCATATTGCAATAGGAGAGAGCACCTTTTGATAAGGGAAGGCTGTACCATGATGGGGAGGCTTGTGTCACGACAGGGGAGGTTCGTGTCATGATAGAGGAGGCTCGTGTTGCGATAGAGGAGGCTCCTGTCGTGATAGGGGAGGCTTGCGTTGTGATAGGGGAGGCTCATGTCACCATAAGGGAGGCTCGTGTCGCGATAGAGGAGGCTCGTGTCGCGATAGGGGATGGCAGCCCTGCTCTGGGGGTGGGGGCCAGCTGTGGGGCACGTCCCCAGGACCACCACCCTCACGGTCCCCCCGCGCCCCCCAGGCACGGCGCCGCGGGACTCCAGCTTCCTGATCAACGTGCTGATGGTGCACCACTACCAGCGGGGCGCCTGGTACCCCCGGGGGGGGGCCAGCGAGATCGCCTTCCACGCCGTGCCCCTCATCGAGCGGGCGGGGGGGGCCGTGCTGGTGCGCGCCCCCGTCACCCGCGTCCTCGTCTCGCCCGCCGGCGCCGCCGTGGGTGAGCGCCCCCGCCCCCGGGGAGGGTGACGGCGTGGGGACAGCGGGGACAGCGCCGTGTCGCGTGTCCGTGCGTGTGTGTGTCCCCCCCCCCGGCAGGGGTGGCCGTGCAGAAGGGGCCGAGCGAGGAGGAGGTGGAGATCTGGGCGCCCGTCGTCATCTCCGACGCCGGCATCTTCAACACCTTCGGCAAGCTGCTGCCCCCCCCCGCTCCGCAGCCTCCCGGGTATGGAGTCCCCGGGTGTCCCCACTGTCCCCGGGTGTCCCCACTGTCCCCGGGTGTCCCCACCACCACCCCCGGGTGTCCCCCAACACCCGCAGTGTCCCCGGCACCCCCCCTATCCCTGGTGTCCCAAGCATCCCCAACAACCGCAGTGTCCCCAGAGTCCCCAGGGACCATGGTGTCCTCAGCAGCCCCATTGTCCCCAGCAGCCCCATTATCCCTGGTGTCCTAATTGTCCCCAACACCCCGCAGTGTCCCCAGCATCCCCGGGTGTCCCCAGCAGCCCCATGGTCCCCACTATTCCTGGTGTCCCAAGAGTCCCCAACACCCACAGCGTCCCCATCACCCTCTCCATCCCCGTGTCCCCAACAGCCCCATTGTCCCCAGCATCCCCATTATCCTTGGTGCCCCAAGCAACCCCATCACCACCAGTGTCCCCAGCGTCCCCTCCGGGAGCGGGGTGGCATCGTCCCCAGCCCTCCCACGTCCCCGCAGACGTCCGCTCCCGCCTGGCCATGGTGCGCCACGGCATGGGCTCCTTCCTGGTGTTCGTGGGGCTGCGGGGCAGCGCGGCCGAGCTGGCCCTGCCCGCCACCAACTTCTGGATCTACCCCCACAACGACCTGGACACCATGTAAGGGCCCCCCCCAGGGGGGCTGTGGGACGGGGATGGGGACGGGGACAGGGCGGGTGCCACACGCCGTGCCCGCAGGATGACCCGCTACGCTGCCCTGCACCGCGACGACGTCCCCGAGAACCTGGCCATGATGTTCATCACCTTCCCCGCCGCCAAGGACCCCACCTACGAGGAGAGGCACCCAGGTAGGGCCGGGGGGGTGCTGCTGGTGCCGTGTGTCCCCCCCCTCCCCGGGGCTCCCATCCGCTCGGCATCACCGGCTCAGCACCTCCTCAACCCCAACGGCGGTGACTGCGGGGTGGGCACCGGCGGGTCCGGGGGTGACACCGGCACGGGGACCAAGGGGACATGGGGAGGGCGTTGGGGACAGCATGGGGACACCGTGCCCCTCGCAGGCCGCTCGTGCATGACCATCCTGACCATGGCACGGTACGAGTGGTTCGAGGAGTGGGCCGGCACCCGCGCCAAGCACCGTGGTGCTGAGTACCGGCAGTACAAGGGGGCCATCGCCCAGCGGCTGCTGGAGCGCGCGCTGCAGCGCTTCCCCCAGCTCCGAGACAAGGTGACGGGAGGGCGGGGGGCGTCCCCGGGGAACGGGGGGGTGGTGGTGGTGGTGGGGATGGGGAGGGCCGTGGGATTGGGGGGCACACGGGGTTGGGGTGCTTCTTCGGAGGTGGGGTGTCCCCACGGGGTGGGATGCACGGTGGAAATGTGGGTGCGTGTGGGGGCTGGGTGCACTGTGGGGTTTGGGTGTCCTGTGGGAATGGGGTGTCCGTTGGGAATGGGGTGTCCGTTGGGAATGGGGTGCCTTTTGGGAATGGGGTGTTCGGTGGGGTTTGGGTGCACCGTGGGAATGGGGTGGCTGCTGGGAATGGGGTACCCCATGGGAATGGGGTGGCTGTTGGGGGTGGGGTTCCCATTGGGAACAGGGTGTGCTGTGGGAATGGGGTTCCCATTGGGAATGGGGTGCCCTGTGGGGTTTAGGTGCCCTGTGGGAATGGGGGGTCCATTGGGAATGGGGTGCCTTGTGATATTTGCTTACCAATTGGGAACGGGGTGCCCTGTGGGATGGGCTTGGACCCAATATGGGACCTGCTCTTTGGTGTGGGGGCACCTGCCCTACCCACGTGCACCCCGGCATGCCCGGTGCCCCCGGTGTTCCCCATTCCCCCGGTGCTCCCCGTGCACCCCCTCGTGCCCCCCTCCCCGGGCAGGTGGAGTTCGTGGAGGCGGCGTCCCCGCTCACCAACGAGCACTACCTGGCGGCGCCCCGCGGCGAGATGTACGGCAGCGAGCACGACGTCGGCCGCTTCACCCCGGAGGTGGTGGCCGCCATGAGAGCCGAGACGCCCGTGAAGAACCTCTACCTGACGGGTAAGGGACCCGTCCCCATGTCCCCGTGTCCCCATGTCCCCATGTCCCCGTGTCCCCGTGTCCCCTATCTCCGTGCCCCCCATCCCCATGCCCAGCTCCAGGCGGGAGGCAGAGCCCCTTGGGGGGCTCCCTGCAGCGTGGGGTGTCCCCACGGGGTGGTGGCCGTGTCCCCTCATGGTGGCGGCTGTGTCCCCATGGGGTGGTGGCCGTGTCCCCCATAGTGGTGGCCACGTCCCCCCATGGTTCTGGCCATGTCCACCCATGGTAGTGGCCGTATCCCCCATGGTGGTGGCCACATCCCCAGTGGCGGTGGCCACGTCCCCCATGGTGGTGGCCACGTCCCCCATGGTGGTGGCCACGTCCCAGCCGCGGGCTCGTCCCCAGGGCAGGATGTGTTCAGCTGTGGGCTGGCGGGGGCCCTCCACGGGGGGCTGCTCTGCGCCTCGGCGGTGCTGGGCCGCGTGCTCTACCTGGACCTGCTGCTCCTCAAGAAGAAGATCAAGCGGCGCCGGGGCCGGCAAGCGGCGTGAGGACCCGGGGACACCCCTGGGGGGGACAGCTCCCCGCTGGGGAACGGGCTCCCAGTTCAATAAACTGGGATGCTCAACTGGTCCGGGTCCTTGTCTTACTGGGGTGGGGTGGGATGGGGATGGGGATGGGGATGGGATGGGATGGGATGGGATGGGGATATGGGATGGGATGGGATGGGATGGGATGGGATGGGATGGGATGGGATGGGGACAGGCTGGCAGAGCCCCATCTGACGCACACCCCTGTTCCTCCCAGCCCCACAAGCTGGCCAAGTCCCTCCGGCCCTATGGGGGCTTCAGAGCTGCCCACCCCAAGGCCCCCTCTCCAGACCCTCCCCCAAAACAGCAGAGCAGGGAGGGCTTTGGGTTCTTTTCAAACAATAAATAGAGAGCCCCTCCGCTGTGCACCAGCAGCACAGCTTTGGGGAGCGTGGCCGCAGGCACCTTGGGGGGGGCCACAGACGCAAGCATCCGGGTGCCCCCCCAGTGAGGGATGCGGGGAGCCCCTCTGCATCCAGGGCCGCTGCTGGCCCCAGGGGGTGTCCCCATGCTGTCCCTGGAGCCGCCGGTCGCCGTGGGGGTGCTGGGGGTGTCCCCCCCCCCCCTAGAAGTTGGTCTGGGTGGGGGGGGCGCACTGAGGCTCGGGGTTGTGGCCGCATTCGGGGCACGGCCCCTGCGGCAGCGGGTAGAGGAAGGGCTTCGCCGTCACCTGGGGGGGCGAGAGGGCAGCAGGGTGTGTGCGGGGGGGCTGCTGGGACCCCAGGATCCTCGGGGGCAGGAGGGTGCCCATGACAACCCCCCCCACCCGAGGAGTCCCCACCTTGGGGTTCCCACCTTGGGCAATGGCGCAGCACCGGGTGTAGGGGCTGGGTGCCCGGCACGGGGGTGTCTTGTGGCCCCCATGGTGCCCCCCATGCCTTCCTGAGCCCCAGAGCCCCAGCGTCTGCCATCCCATAGCCACAGCACCCCAACCCCATAGCCCCAGCACCCATAGTCTCAGCACCCACAGCTCCAGCACCTGTAACACCAGCACCCAGCACCCCGTAGCTCCAGCACCCCAACCCCATAGCCCCAGCACCCACCACCCCGTAGCTCCAGCACCCATAGCCCTGTCACTCGCTGCGCCATAGCCCCATCATCCAGCACCATAACCCCAACACCCCCTACCCCATAACTCCAGCACCCGCCACCCCATAGCCCCAGCACCCAAAATCCCATAACTCTAGCACCCATAATGCCAGCACCCACAGCCCCAGAACCCACAACCCAACATCTCCAGCACCCATAACTCCAGCACCCATAGCCCCAAAAACCACCACCCCACAGCTCCAGCACCCACAGCCCCAGCACCCACCACCCCATATCCCCCCCTCCACCACCACCCTACCCACCCGGTGCCCACGCCCCCCGGCCACTCAGGACCCACCTCGCTGTAGGGCGGGGGCTCCAGGCCCAGCGGGATGCCCCCCCCGGGCAGGCTGGGCAGCGCGGGCATGGGGCCAAGCTGCGGGGAGGCGGGGGACTGGGGGTCCATGTAGGGAGGGGGGTGCAGGGGCTCGTCGCGGCACAGCTTGCGGCAGATGTGGAAGATCATGATGAGGAAGACGATGGAGATGAAGATGACGATGATGAGGACGAACATGGTCCTGGGGACACCGAGAGGCGCGTGCCGGCGGCAGGCAGCTTCCCCCCGCTCCCCGACACCCTAGGGTGCCGGCCACCCCCCCCTCTCCAGCTCCCGCTGGCACCCAAAGGATCCCTCCCGGCCACCCCGTCCCGTTACCGCCCCCCCCTTCCACCCTGGTGACCCCGGCCACCGTCACCCCCCCACGGGGGTTTTGGGGACGAACCCGGGCGCGTTGGCATCCCCGGCACCGCCGTGCCCGCACCGGACTCTGGACCCATGGGTGCGGGTCACCCCGCGCCCTGCCCCGCCGCGCCTCCCCGCACAGACTTCGCCCTGGGTGGGGGCCCTGGGTGGGGGTGTGGGGGTGTGAGGCGGGGGGGGGGTGTCCGGAATGGGGCGAATTGGGGCGAGTTGGGTGATGCTGGGTGTGGTGGTTGGGGTGGGAGCGAGACGAGGGGTGCTGCTGTCACCCCCAACCCCCCAAATTTGGGGAATGACCCCAAAAGAGGGCACCGAGGGGGCTGCGGGGAGCGTGTCGTGCTTGGGTTCTGTGCAGGTCTGTCTGTCCGTCCATCCTTCCGTCCATCCCTCCGGTCCATCCCTCCCTCCTCAGGCCCTCCCTCCCTCCATTCCCCCCCCCCAAAAAAAAAAAAAAAATTAAAAAATTAGGGCCAGGGAGCTGGGAGACAAGAGCCGGGGGTGCTCAGCCTGGTGTCCCCGTGCCCTCCCCTCGGGGGGGGGTCCCCACCCATAGGGACACCCTGGGGTGCCCCCGCCACCCCCGCCGCCCCCCTCCCGGCACCGTCCCCTCCCCATCTGGCTCCCAGCTGCGGGCGCCGCTTCCCTTCCCCACTGCTGATGTGGCAGCCCCGGCGCCGTCCCCGTCCCTGTCCCCGTGTCCCCATCCCCGTCCCCATCCCCTATCCCCTGTCCCCATCCCCACCCCATGGTGCTGCCCCCCTCCCGCTGCCCCCCATTTCCCCCTCTGCCCCCCCCAAACGCCCCCATCTCTTCTTCCCGTCCAGAATCCCCCCTCTCCATTTTTTGGGGTCTTAGGGTTTGGCTTTGTTTGGGGGGGGGGGGAAGAATTTTGGGGTGCCCCCGAGCTGGTTCCTGCTGCCCCCACCTTGGGGCTCGGTGGGGCTGCGGGGGGCACCTTGGGGGGGGGGGATGCTGGGACCAGGGGGTGCCCCATTTGCTCCCGGTGGCCCTGTGGGACGTTTTGGTGATGGGGGGGGGGGGCCTGAGCCCTTCAGGCTGGGTCTGGGGGGGGTGTCAGCCACCTCCCCGCTGGGTACGGGTGGATTTTGGGGCATTTCCAGGCTTTTTGCTCCCGTTCCCAAGGGGCAGGCGGCTCCCGTTGGCAGAGGGAAAGGCCACGTGTCCCCGGCCGTGGGAGCTGGAGCGGGGCCGGGGCTGTCCGGGGGGGGTCCTGCAACCCCCCCCCCCAAACCCCCCAGCCCCAGCAGCTCTGTTCCCCCCCTGCCAGCTTTGGGGTGGGGGGGTCAGGCTGTACCCATGGGAGCTGCTGCAGACCGCGATGGAGCAGGAGCGTGGCTGGGAGGCACGGGGGGGGGAGCCCGGGGGGTGCCAGCGCCCCCAAACCCAAAATGCAGCTGGGGGGGTGTCCATGAAGGGGGGGGGGGGCAGTGGTGTATGGTGCACGTGGTGTGTGCCCAGAGCAGTGTGCGTGTGCAGGGGTGTGTGTGGTGCATGCTGTGGGTGTGGGAAGGGGGGGCACGGGGTGGCACAGGGGGTGCACGGGGTGGCACAGGGGGTGACATGGGGTGCACTTGGAGTGGCACAGGGGGTGCACGGGGTGCTTGGGGTGGCATGGGGTTGCACAGGATGCACATGGGGTGGCACAAGGGTTCAGGGGATGCATGCAGGGTGCACGGTGTGGCACAGGGGGTGCATGGAGTGCACATGGGGTGGCACAGGGAGTGCACAGGGTGCACGGGGTGGCACAGGGGGTGTTTGGGGTGGCACAGGGTTGCACAGGATGCACATGGGGTGGCACAAGGGGTGCACGGGGTGCACTCAGGGTGCACAGTGTGGCACAGGGGGTGCACGGGGTGGCACAGGCGGTGCATGGGGTGGCACAGGAAGTGGCTTGGGGTGCACATGGGGTGGCACAGGGGGTTCATGAGACGCACACAGAGTGCATGGGGTGGCACGGGGGGTGCTTAGGGTGGCACAGGGGGTGCACAGGACGTGGCACTGGGGATGCACGGGATGCACATGGGGTGGCACAGGGGGTGCACGGGATGCGTGCAGGGTGCATGGGGTGGTACAGGGGATGCTCGGGGTGTCACAGGAGGTACCATGGGATACACGTGGGGTGACACAGGGATGCTCAAGATGGCACAGGGGGTGCATGTGGGGTGGCACAGGGGGTGCCGTGTCTTGCACACCCTCCAGTCGTGCCCCGCTGCCCCGCTGGAGCCGTGTCCCCGGGTCGGGTGAGGTGACGGTGGTGAGGCCGAAGGAGCGGGATCTCGCAGGCGTGAAGCCGCTGGCTCAGGACCTTAAGCTCTCCAAAGCCGATCAGCCCCGCACCACTGGGGCTGCCGTGGGGCTGGGGACCGGGCTGTGGGGCTGCCCCACGCCGTGCCCCCCCAGCAGGCGAGCTGGGGGCCGTGGGGACACTTGCAGGGGCCTTGCACCCAGGTGAGTTGCCCAAGGGGTGGGTGGGGGGGTGCAGCGATTTGGGGCTGCCCCATAGCACGTGGGGAGCCAGGGGACAGGGGAATGGCAGCGAAGTCCCTGCGGTGACACCAAGCAGGGAGCTGAGGTGACACCCGTGGGTGCTACAGCGCCCTGCCTGCCCGGTGCTGCCTTAAGCAGGATCATCCCCTTAAGGGGTTTATTGGCACCCAGGGAGCGGGGGCTTTGCTGGGGGGGTGCACGGGGTGGCTGTGCCGGGCTAATTGGCTCAGGGGCTTAACGAAGGCACTGCCGCCACGTGTCCTCCTGTGCTCCCTCCCCAGGGGATGCTGTCAGGTCCCCAAACTGGGGCTGCTGTGGTGGGGGCCCTCATTTTCAACACCCCCCCATATTATAAACCCAAAACAGAGCCTCCCCAGCTTGCTGCGGTCCCCTCCAGCCCAGGGGTGCTCCGGCACCCAGATAGGGCTATGGGTGCTCGCTGCCCCCCCCCAGTGCCCCGGTCCCTCCCCGGGGCTGCAGCGCTGCGTGTCCATGCGCTGCCGCAGATTACACGGTGCCCGGGGAGGCTGCCGGCCTTTTTTTGGGCTCCTAATTACACGCCAGCAGCAGCCAGGGTAGAATTAAAGCCAGGCGGGAGGCAGAAATAGCCAGGTGGCTCCCGGAGGCCACGTACCTGTGCCAAACCCACGGGGCCACGCGCATGCCCGCTGTGTGCACCGACACACGGGGCTGCACGCGCACACCGAGCACGCGTGCCACGCGGCGAGGGGCACACGGGGACCCCCTCCTGGCCACGCCGAGGTGTCCCCACACCCATGGGGACCGCGTCCGTGTGCCCGCTGCCACGGTGCCACCGGCTCCCGTTGGCATGGCCCCATCCGTGGGGACGAGCGGCGTGCCCGGACACTGTCCCCAGATGACCCCATCCCGACGCTGCTGGTTCCCAGCCCTAGGGAGAGGCCGTGTGGCACCGGTGCCACCCTGGCACCACCATGGCACCGGGGACAAGCCACCGTGCCACGGAGGAGGAGCAGCAGGGCCGAGCTCACGGCGGTCCTCGCCCTGCTCTCCCCCCGCTCGTGTTCGGGGGACTTGGCGGCGCTCGTCGAAGCTCGCAGACACGCGGTTGCGTAAGCGGCTCGGGGCCTCCCGCCGCCCCCAAAAACGTGAGAATCGGCCCCGGTGCCGCGAGGAACCTCCCGGGGCCCTGTCCCCTCCCCGGCCATGCTCACACCACCGGGTGTGCGCGCACACGCGGGGCTCGCCGGCCCCGTGCACAGAAGCACACACCAACACACGCGTGTGCTCGCGCTCCCCGGCTGCTGCTCCCTGGGGAACGGGATGCCACCACGGGGACCCCGTCCCCTTCCCTCTCCCTGCACCCACTCAGGCCGCAGACCCCCAGCCCCTTCCCCGCACCCCGCCTGGCCCTGCGCCCCCTTCCCCACCGCGGCCCCTCTCCCCTCCCTCCGGCCCAGCCTTTTCCCTTCCAGCTCTGCTGTTTGAAGCTATTTTTTCCACAGCTCCTGCCAAGAGCCGCTAATGAGAAACAAACGGGCTGCTCCGACCGCTGCTGCTCCCAGCCCACACACCTCCGGGCTGCCCAGTGCCGGGGCTCCGTCGTGCTCCCGTGGGCATCACCGCCGCTGGGCTGCCGCGGGCACCGCTGCGGTCACGAGGGATGGTTCCTGGCATCCGTCCTGCCCATGTGCCACCCTCCCTGGCACCCCCGTCCTGCCCAAGTGCCACCATCTGTGGCATCTCCATCCTGTCCAAGTGCCGCTGTCCTTGGCATCTCCTTCTGCCCAAGTGCCACCACCCCTGGCATCCATCCTGCCCAAGTGTCACTGTCCCTGGCAGCCATCCTGACCATGCGCCACCATCCCTGGCACCCCCATCCTGCCCATGTGCCACCATCTGTGGCATCTCCATCCTCTCCAAGTGCCACCATCCCTGGCATCTGTCCTGCCCAGTTGCCACCACCCCTGGGATCTCCGTCCTTCTTGTTCAGCACCATCCCCGGGCTCTCCATCCTGCCCACGGCAGCTCCATCCTTCTCGTCTGGCCCCATCCCTGGGCACCTTGGTCCTCACCTGGGATGCTGTCTTCATCCTGCACCCACCCAGCACCAGCGCTGAGCACCTCTAACCTGCCCATCTGGCACCATCCCTGGGCGCTTCCCACCTTCAGCCAGGCCCCATCCCTGTGCTGCAGCATCCTGCCCGTGTGCCACCATCCCTGGACATCTCCACCCTCCTCCAGCACCATCCCTGAGCACCCCGAGCCTGCCCATCCAGCACCACCCCGAGCATCTCCATCCTCATCCAGGCACCACCTCCGTGCATCTCCATCCTTCTCCCTCGGCACCACCCACGGCACTTCCATCCCACCCCCACGCCACCACCGCTGGGATCCCCATCCTAAGGACATTCCCCCCAGGCTGGGGTCCCCGCAGCCTCCTCCTCGGCTGGATTTGGCCCCTGGGGAAGCTGCTGGGGCCGGAGCAGTGCCAGGCCGGCCAGCAGTGACGCGGAAACCCAGGGAGCAGAGGGAGCAAGGCGCGAGGGAGTCCCGCGCTGTCCCCCGCCGGGTCCCCCGGCCCCCCCCCCGGCCACTGCTTGCTCCAGCCGGGGCCGCAGCCAAGCCTCTGCTGTTCCAGTTGGCCACGGCTCGGCCCCGAGTTATCTGCAGCTCCGCGGCGGTCACATTTTCCACTGCTCCGTGTTTGTGTTTGAAAGGCGGCTGGGAGGAGGGGAGGAGGAGAAGGGAGCGCGAGAAGGGAGAGATCCCCGTGGGCCTGGCCGTGGGCAGGGGGCGGGTGGGAAGGTGAATTTATGGCAGGGTCTGCACCTGGAGCAGGAGCATTCATCAAGGATGGAGCAGGACCGAGGGATGAGAGAGGTACCCGGGATGGGAGCACAATTTGGGTACGGGGGCATCACTCAGAGATGGAAGCATCACCCGGGGATAGGAGCAGGACCTGGGGACGGGAGCAGTCCCCAGGGCTGGGAGCGTGACCTGGGGCTGGGAGCACAATTTGGGGATGGGAGCGTTGCTCAAAGGCAGGAGGATGCCCCAGGGATGGGAGTGGTACCCAGGGACGAAGCAGTGCCACGGGATGGAGCTGTACCCCAGAGTTAGGAGTGGTACCCAGGGATGGAGGGGTACCAGGGATGGAGCAGAACCAGGGATGGAGCAGAACCAGGGACGGGAGCAGCACCCAGGGCCAGGAGTGGTACCAGGGACGGGAGCACAACCCAGGGGTGGGAGAGGTACCCAGGGATGGGGGAGGTACCCAGGGACAGGAGCACGACCCCAGGATGGGATCACAGCCCCGGGATGGAGCCATGCCCAGGGATGGGCCCATGACTCAGAGGCAGCGCAGGCGTCGCTGCAGCCCCAGCCCTTCTGCTCCCCTCGGCTGCAGCACGGGCTGAGGCTCCCGGGCACCAGCAGCCAAAACATCCCGGGGCGGTGGCTCCCCTCGAAGCCCCCTCCTCACCCCCAGCCCCTCCGGACCCCCGGCGATGCGGGTGCCCCCTGTTTGGGGCTCACCCCACAGCGGGGCCGAGGCGGTTCCTCGAGCGAGCGAGCGCTGGCCAGGCGCATGCCGTGCGCGCCGGAGGGGACGTCACCGGGGCCGGATCCTCGCCCTGCTTCCTCGAAGGAGCCGGCTGCTGCGTGCCAGGGTGACGCTGGCGGCTCGGGGCTGACCTGGTTTCTCTCCTCCAGCCCTTCCTCGCTCGCTCGCATCCCTCTGGCCGGCCTGGCCCCGGTGCAGAGCGCCGAGAGCGCGCCGACGGCTTCCTGTGTGGGCGGAGGAATTTGGCACCCGGCTGCCGGGGATGGTAGCCGGCCGACGCGCAACGCCCGGCCGTGCGGCCCACCCGGCACCCGGCACCGGGACCACGGCTGCAGCACAGCGGAGAGGGGTCCTGGGGCCCCGTCCCCCCATCGGGATGGGGACATCGGAGTGGGGACGGAGGCGGCAGGAGGTGGCCTGCGTGGGGCGTGCGGTGTGCGCAGCCCTGGGCGTGCACGTGTGTGGCACGGGTGTGGGGCTGGTGCTGCCTGGCACGCTCGTGTGCACGCACGGGGGTTGCGTGTGTGTGTGTGTGGCTGCATGGGGGCTGCATGTGCAGGGGTTGCATGCATGGGGTGCACGTGCAAGGCTTGCATGTGCAAGGGTTGCACACATGGGGTTACGTGTGCAGGGGTTGCATGAACATGGTTTGCTCACAGAAGGGGTTGCACGCACAGGGGTTGCACACACAGGGGTTGCATGCACAGCGGTTGCGTGTGCAAGAGTTGCACACACAGGGGCTGCACGTGCAGGGGTTGGATGTGCAAGGACTGCTCGCACAGCGGTTGCGTGTGCAGGGTTTGCGTGTGCAGAGGTTGGATGCTCAGGAGCTGAATGTGGCACTTGACTCCCAGGGAAGCCCCAGCATTTTGCCAGCACCCCGGGAGCTGCTTCTCTCCACTCAGCCCAACTGATCAGAACTTCAACGCCCGATGTGCTCCGTGGCCTGCGGGTGACTGGTTTGGGGTCCAATGGTCTGAAGGGGGGGGCAGGAGGTGCTCAAGCCCCTCGGAGCTATCAGAGAATCCACACTACACCTCCAGAACCAGCAGCAAGGGCTGATCCTGGTGGGGCTGGACCATCCCCGTCCCCGTCCCCATCACCCTCATCCTGGCTGGAGCTGGAGCAGGAGCACGCAGGGAGCTCGGCGAGCACCCAGCCGGCTGCTGGCAGCTCTCCGGGGACGGGAGCCGGAGCCTGCGGCAGCTGGAAGCACCCCGAGGTGCTGCCATGGGCAGGGCTGGGCGACGGGGGGGGGACTGGGGGTGGGTGAATGGGGCCTGGGATGGTGTGGGGGCGATGGGAGGAAGGAGGGATGCGGGGAGGGATGGAGGGAGGGAGGAAGGAAAGAAGGGATGGATAAATAAAGAGGAACGGATAAGAGGTGGGATGCTTGGATGGTTGGATGGAGAGATGATGGGAAAAGGGAGCGATGGGTGCAGGGACACCGCTGGAGAGCGGGGTGGCTGCATCATGGCTGGGGGGGGACACCGAACAGCACCACCAACAAACCCTACAAAAAAATACGCTCAGGTCTCTCCACAAAAACCCTTTATTCCCTCTCTGCCCCCCAAGCCCCATCCCCTCCTGCCTCGGGGACCCTGCCCGTGGGGTGCCCCCAGCAGCGGTGCCGTGCCCCCGACCTCAGGGCGGGCACCCCGGGTGTCCCCATGTGCCCGGGCCTGTGGTGGAACCGTGTCCCCCCCCCCCCCCAGTGCCGTGCCCTCGGGCAGGGGTGGGGGAGGCTCCTCCGGCTCGCCCCGACCTGCCGAGGGGCGGCCGGGGGCCCCGCAGCACCTGCAGAGCTGCGCGGCTCCTCCTGCCCCGTGGGGCCGGGGGCTGCCTCCTGCCCTGCACCGGGACATGGAGCACGGGGCTGGGGAGGGCACGGTGCTGCCCGTGGGGTGGGCACGGTGCTGCCCGTGGGGTATGGGATCCATTCTGCCCGTGGGGTGGGCACGGTGCTGCCCGTGGGGTGTGGGATTGGTGCTGCTCATGGTATGGGCACGGTGCTGCCTGTGGGGTATGGGATCCGTGCTGCCAACTATATGGGCACCGTGCTGCTCGTGAGAGGGGCACGGTGCTGGTATGGGTACGGTGCTGCCCGTGGTATGGGTACGGTGCTGCCCATAGGGTATGGGTACGGTGCTGCCCATGGGGTATGGGTACGGTGCTGCCCACGGTACGGGTACGATGCTGCCCATAGGGTATGGGCATGGCGCTGCTCATGGTGTAGGCACTGCGCTGCCCACGGTATGGTCCCAATGCTGCCCATGGTGCAGCCCCAAAACTGCGCACACTCTGGGCACCGTGCTGCCCATGGCACAGCCCCCGTGCTGCCCCCAGGCTGCCCCAACGCTGCCCATGGCGTGGCCCCCAAACTGCCCATGGAATAGCCCCGGTGCTGCCCAAAATACAGCCCAATGCTGCTCACCCTATAGCCTCTATGCTGCCCCCTGTATAGCCCCCATGCTACCCACAGCACAGCCCCCATACTGCCCACCCTATAGCCTCTATGCTGCCCCCGTATAGCCTTGATCCCGCCCATGGTTTAGCCCCCATACTGCCCACCCTATAGCCCCCATACTGCCCACCCTATAGCCCCCATACTGCTCACCCTATAGCCCTTATACTGCCCACAGTATAATCCAATGCTGCCCATGGTGTAGCCCCCCTGCTGCCCCCTTTATAGCCCCCATACTGCCCCCTTTATAGCCTCCCCCCGCCCCCCGTTACGGCCCCACTGCCGTGCCCACCCCCCCACTCCATGCAGGCGGCTTCAGCCCCCCCAGGCACTGCGGGGGGGGGGGGGGACCCAAACCAGGGTGGTGCTGGTGGGGGGGGGGATGGACCCAGCCCCTTCCCTTACCCCCTTTTTATCTCCCCCCCCCCCCCGCAGCCTCCCCTCCCCCTGCCGACGTGGAGGCTGTGCCGGGGACGTGTCAGTGCGGGGGGGGGGGGGGGGGGGCAAAGAAAGGGGGGGGGCAAGGAAGAGAGGGGCAAGGATGGGGGGCAAAGGTGGGGGGGCAAAGAATGGGGGGGGTATGGAAGGGGGGGCAAAGAATGGGGGCAAAAAAGGAGGGGAGCAAAGTGGGGGGGGGGCAAAAAGAGCATCGACTGTGATTTTTTTTTTTGGGGGGGGGGACGCCCGGGGTGGATGCTGGAGCCCCGTGGGATGTCCCGGTCCCCGTCCCGCGTGGGGACGCAGAGCCCCCCCCCCCCGGCTTTATGGTACCGGGGGGGGGGCTGCAAGAGAGGGGGGGGCTGCAGGAGGAGGGGGGGGCATCCCCCTGCCCCCACCGTGCCTCAGTTTCCCTCTCCCCCTGCACGCGTGTCCTTGGGCAGGGAGGGGGCCGCCGTGATTTATTTTTCTTTTTATTGGGGGGGGGGGGAAACAGGCGGCGAGGAGGGGGGGTGGGGGGGAAGGACTTTTTATGTCTTTGCCCTGTTTTCATCCCTTTGTCGCGTGGCCCCGCCCCCTCCCCCTCAGGCCCCGCCCCCCGTTGAGGCCCCTCCCCCCTCCCCTCCCCCCCCCCCCATTTTTCCAAGGAGCCCCCCCCCCCCCTCGGATTTCCACGATGGCCAAATCCTGCTGCCAAAGCGGCGGCTGGGGACGGGACGTGGCGGGGAGGGGGGGGGGGCACAGGAGGGGTGTGGGGGGGCCCAGGGAGGTGGGGGGACACCGTGGGAATTGGGGACGTGGAAGGGAGGGGGGGGGCTCCCCGAGGAGGGGGGGGGGACGGCGTGGGAATTGGGGACCCCATGGGAGTGGGGGGGGGGGGAGCCCAAGGGGGTGGGGGGGCACTGGGTGAATTGGGGGACCCCATAGGGATGGGGGGGGGCTGTGGGGTCAGGGGGACGTGGAAAGTTTTTTGGGGGGGCCCATGGGGTTAGGGGGGGGGTGCTGTGGGGATGGGGGGACCCCATAGGGCTGGGGGAGACGGAAAGGATGGGGGGGGGGACACCATGGGGACAAAGGGGGGGGGGCAGCAGCCTGAGAGGGAAGAGTTAACCCCCCCCCCCCGTCCATGCTGGTCCCCCAGGCAGGGAACTGGGATGAACTGGGGGGAACGGGGAGGGAAGGCTGGGGCGAAGGTGCTGACGTGGGGCTGGGAGCGGGTGGGAAGCAGCCGGGGGGGGGGGGGGAGGAGGAGGAGGAGGAGGAGGAGGAGGAGGAGGAAGAGCAGAGGCTGGGCTCGGGCATTGCGGAGCTGGAGCAGAGCTGCTGGGGGGGGGAGGCCGGGCTGGGGGGGGACCGGGTGGGGGGCACCAGCCCAGCTCCCCCCTGCCCAGGCCCCAGGCTGAGCCCTGCCTTCCTCGGGGGTGGAGGCGTCCTCCCCCCGCAGCGGGGCCTCCCTCCCACCCCGGCCTCCCAGCCCCACCACGATGGGGCCCCCCCCCAATTTGGGGTCCCCTTGCCCAGGGACCCCCCTGCCCCAGCACCTCCCTGGAGCCCCCAGTTGGGGCTGGAGGGGGGCAGGTGTGGGTTTGGGGTTGTCTTGGGGGGGGGACACCCCCATGGTGTTGTCCTCCCCCACCAAGGGCCACCCACGGTCACCCTCATGTGCCCCCCCCGGCCTCCAGCCGCCCGGCCTCCCACCCACCCAGCCTGCACGGTTGGGGGACCCCAGCCCCAAAATCTGAACCGAATCACTCCAAATTTGAGGAACCACTGAACCCCAACCCCAGCAGCCCCAACCCAAACGCCCAAAACACCAGCAACGCCAACCCCCAGTAACCCCATCCACCAGTAACCCCATCCACCAGTAACCCCAACCCCCATCCACCCCATCCACCAGTAACCCCAACCACCAGTAAACCCAACCACCAGTAAACCCAACCCCCATCCACCCCATCCACCAGTAAACCCAACCACCAGCAACCTCATCCACCAGTAACCCCAATCCCCAGCAACACCAACACCCAGTAACCACACTCAGCAGTAACCCCATCCACCAGTAACCCCAATCTCCAGTAACCCCATCCACCAGTAACCCCAACCCCCAGTCACCCCAACGACACCAACTCAACAACCTCAACCCAACAACCCCAAGCACCAAATACCCCAAAACCCCAACCCAACCACCCCAACCCAGCAACCCCAACCCTATTACCTCAACCCAACAACCCCAACCCAACAACCCCAACCCAATAATCCCATCCCAATTACGCCATCCCAATAACCCCAACCCAATAACCCCAACCCAATAACCCCAACCCAATAACCCCATCCCAATGACCCCATCCCAATTACCCCAACCCAATAACCCCAACCCAATTACCCCATCCCAATGACCCCATCCCAATGACCCCATCCCAATAACCCCATCCCAATTACCCCATCCCAATGACCCCAACCACCCCAAGCCAACCACCCCAACCCACCAGCCCCGACCCACTTTCCCCGACCCGACCCCAAGCTCCAGCCCTTCAGGACGAGCCCTGACCCCCCGCTGCCAGCCCCCCGGTGGGATTTTCTCCATTTACCCCCACCCCATCCCACCAAGCTCCCCCCTCAGCTTCCCACTCCCTTCTTGGGATCGAGCCACCCCAAAACCAGGCGGGCTGGGTGCTGGCTGCGCCCAGCATCCTTTAGAAACTGGGACCATCACCTCCTACTGGGTGAGGCGGGGGGCACCCTACAGCTCTGCCCCCATACAAAATCACAGCCCTGCAATATTCCGGGGGGGAGGGATTTTGGGGTTTGGGGCTTCAGCAGCCCCCGGGGTCCCCCCTTCAAATTGGGGCTGAGGAAGGGTGCGAGGCGGGTGCCGGCAGCCCCACGCCCCGGCCACGTGGCACCGGGGGCCACCGTCCCCAGCCAGGCCCCGGGCGCCCGCCCAGCCCGCGGTGGATGAGGTCACTGGGAGAAATCCCAGCCAGGCTCCGGTGCCGGCCGGCAGCGCGAGGAGCCCTCGCCCTCGTCCCTATTCCCATCCCCATCCCCGTCCCTATTCCCATTCCCATCCCCATCCCCATCCCCATCCCCGTCCCCATCCCCGTCCCCATCCCCGTCCCCATCCCCGTCCCCGTCCCCAGGGGGATGAACCCAGCAGCCCCCGGGGATGCTCTCGCAGGCGGATGAAGGGGGTGGGGACCCCTCCAAAGGGAACTGGGGGGGGTCGTGGGGAGGGGGCAGGATGGGTGCCGGGGGTCCCCCCGTGTTCCTCCCGCCCCCGTGGTCCTGCCTGGATGGGGTTGGGGAGCAGAGCCCCGGCTCCCCGGGGGGGTGCGTGGGGCCACGGCCGGGAGCGGCAAAAAATTCTTCAATGAAATCGAAAAGGAGAAAAAGGAGGGTTGGGAGGGGGGGGGGGGGGGGGGGGGAGAAAAAAAAAGGGAAAAGAAAAATTAAAAAAAAAAAAAGGCGAGAGAGAAGAAAAGAGAACTGGCAACGGAAAATGTTCGGCGTGTACCTCGGCCCTCAGAATTTCCATCCCGGGCTCTGCAAGCTGAGCCGGCGGGGGCCCGGGCTGGGCTGCTGCTGCTCGCCTGGGGGGCTGCGCGGCCCCGCGCTGGGGGTGCCCCCACCCCGGGGGTGCCCTCGCCCTGGGGATGTCCCCACGGGATGCTCCCCGCCTTGGGGTGTTGCCATCCTTGGGATGTTTCCACTTTGGGGTTGCTTCCAGTTTTGGGATGCTCCCCCCTTTGGGATGCTCCCCCTTTTGGGATGCTCCCCCCTTTGGGATGCTCCCCCTTTTGGGATGCTCCCCTCTTGGGATTCTAACCCCTTTGGGATGCTTCCCCTCTTTGGGATGTTCCCCCCTTTGGGATGCTCCCCACTTAGGGTTGCTCCCCCCTTCGTGATGCTCCCACCCTCGGGACGCCCCCATCCCAAATCCCCCCAAATAACCCCAAATCCTCCCCCACCACCCCATGCCACGTCCCACGCTGGGGAGCACAAATCGGGGCCACCTCCCCTTGATCCACAGTCACTGTCCCATCCACCTGCACCCCAAACGAGCTGGGGGTCCCCGGCGGGACACGAGCATCCCATGGCTGCCCCCGCTCCCCTCTCCGGGGCGAGGAGCCGCGTCTCGCTGGCAGCCCGGAGCCCAATTAAGCAATTGCCCTGGCTGCTTTGAACGGGAGCTGGAAATAGCCGGCGCAGTCGCTGCCCGTGATTACGGGGTTTTGCCCTGCCTGCCACAATTGAGGGTGCCGAGGGACCAGGAATAGCCAGGGCGGTGCCAGGCTGCGGGCTGCGGCCGTGCCGGGGAAACTGAGGCAGCCGGACCCCCACCCACCCCGTGCGAGGGGGGAGCCGTGCCACGGTGGGATGCGGGGGAAAGACCCCCCTCCAAGCATCACTTTTTGGGGATTTTTGGGTCCCACAGCGAGAGGCGTGACCCCAAAAGGTCCCACACCTGCGTGCCGCAGCCCCGGGGGACACCCGGTGGCCTCCCCCCGATGGACGGCAGGGACCTGGGGGCACCCAAGGGTGCGGCTGGACGGGGCGGGGAGGGGGCGCGGGATGGGTTAGGGGGGCGGCTGGGTGGGTGGGGGGGGGCGGCGGGGGCCGGGAGCGCTGCAGGGCCGAGGAGAGAGGGGGGGGGAGGAAAGAAAAAAGGGAGTTAATCCGATCCATGTGTCTGCGCTGTCGAGGGGAGTTAACTCACACCAGATGCCTGCGTCTGCTCCAGCTCCTTTCGGCGCAGGCAAACAAACCCCACCGCCCTCCTCCCCGCCAGCGCCCCCGGCCCCATCAGCTGTGTTTTTCGCTAGGTCCTACCCCAAAACGCAGCGCGGACCCTCCGACCCCCCTCCGCCCCCCTGCTGTGTCCCCCCCGCCGCTGGGTGACCCCACGGCCACCGAGGTTTTGGGGGCGGAAAAGTGACTTTCGGGGGCGTCCGCCTCCCTTCGCGCAGACGGCAGCCGCAGGCCCAGTTGGCACCAGTGCAACCAGTCTGGAAAGGGTCGGGGCTGGGGTTGGAGGGAGGGGGCTGCGACCCCTCCCCAGGGCCAGCCCCCGCTCCCTGCTGTCCCCAAGGCGAAGGTCCCAGGCGGGTGCCACCGTCCCGCAGCTGGGAGCCGCAGCAGGCCTCCGCCTGCATCTCCCATCCCGCTTCCTAGGATCCTAATGGCTTTTCCAGGCTTTTATTATTATTATTCTAATTTTTTTTTTTTTCAAAAAGCGGGATTTCTGCCCTTTCCCTCCCCCAGCCCCCCAGCCCCTGCACCAAACCCTGCATTCCTGGGGCGGGCGGCCCGGGGCTGATGAGGTGGCACCGTCCCCCGTCCACCCCCCCCCCCCCCCTTCTCCTCCCCTCCCGCTCTACATGCATATAAAAAACGATGACATTCTTTTCTTTTCTGTCATGCTGCAAAAATTAAAGACACATCTTCAGGCTGGAGCCCGGCCAGGGGTTTTCGAGTCGCCGAGGCATGATTGGAGGAGCCTTCGCCTGCAACGTGTCTCGGATGCATAGATACAGGCTTGAACGCCGGCCAGCTGCTCCGCGCGCGCGCCCGGGTGTGCAGCTCGCGCAGATAACTCCTGCTGCTGGCTTTTTTTTTTTTTTTTTTTCTTTGCATTTAATTGCAGCCTGGAAAAAAAGACCTGGAGAGGTCACCGGCGCAGGGTGGTTTTTTTTTTTTTTTTTTGCTCGCCGGTTCGACGTGTCTCTTCCCCCCCCCCCCCCCCCGCCTCCCCTCCTCTTCCCAGCCCCGCTCGCCTTCGTTGCGCTGTGGAATGATTGTGGAATTGTGGAATTGTGGAATTGTGGAATCGCTTTCGTGCCCCCCCCCTGCAAGAAAAGTCACCGAGGGACTCGCTCGGACGTGGGTGTCCCCAGCGGGTGGCTTGGCTTTGCTTGGCTTTGCAAAACTCAACGGCCCAGCAGCTTGCAAACCCACACCCAAGCACAGGAGGTGGGGGGAATCCCCCCCCAAAAAAACAAAACACCAGCCCCCAGCCCCATTTCCCCTAAAAACACCCCCTGCAAAAAAAAAAAGGGGGGGTGTCCCCCGCCCTGTGCCACATTGCTCGGGGCTCTCGCTCGGGTCTCCTTCCCTCTCTGTCCCGGAGACCCAGGCGGCCGCCACGGCCCTGGTGCAGCCGTATATTTTTTGGCGTGTAATTATAACCTCCCCAAATTGCACGGTGTATTGTGGATTATTGTCAGCGAGCTTTTTCTTTTTCCAACCAACGTGGCTCTTCAAATGTGGAAACAGCCATGGAGGCGTGCCAGAGGGGAGGAAGAAAGGGGAGAGGGAAAGAAAGGAGAGAAAGAATAGGCGAAAAGAAAGTAAAAGATGGAAATAAAGTAAAAAAAAAAAAAAACACCAAGTTTGGGGCGCCCTGCTGAGTTTCTTGGGGGGTCGGTGTTCCCCTGTCCCGCACGGGGCTCATGGCATGGGTGCTGCTGGTGCAGCCTGTGCTGCTCGGCCTGTGGGGCTTGGTGGGCGCTGGGCACTGAGGGTCCTCATGGGGACAGCCCCGGGGTGTGGGTGGGGGGCACGGTGTGGGGGCGCAGCCAGGAGCGGGTGCTTGCACCCCAAATTCCCCACCCCAGCATCCGGCGTCGCGCCGGGACTGCGTGGCACCGGGGTCCCCAAGGCGGCCACCTCGCCGTCCCCACCCTACCCAGCCACATCCTCACCCCATAACTTTGGGACACCCCCAAAACCCCCCCCCAAAAACCCCCCAAAAACCCACCCCAACTCCCCCCAACCCCCTTTCCTTGACACTCCCCATCCCCACATCCCAACCACGCCGGGGTCCCCGTCCCAGCGCCCCGCTTCGGGGTGCCGTGTGTGTGCGTGTGCGGGGAGGGGGGGGGAAAAAAAGGGGGGAGCGCGGGTGCCCCCGACGCGCGGGGCCCCGCTGATTGGCCGAGGGGCCGTCCAAAATTCCCCGTGCGCTCCCGCGCAGGCTGCGATGGGTCCCACCTCTCCCCGCCGCCGCACCGTATATAAGGGGAGGCGAAGCAGTGGGAAAGGCAGTAGGAAGTTTCTGCTGGGGTCTGGATTGGAGCTACAGAGTGAGACCGGCCCTGAATGACCCGAACCTAAGACAAAGAGGCCCAAAGAGTCTACATGTCTAATATTTAGACATGTTCAGCTTTGTGGATTCTCGGTTACTGCTGTTGATAGCAGCGACTGTACTACTCACCCGCGGGCAAGGAGAAGAGGACAGTAAGTAGCCGCGGGGGTCTCGCGCCCTCCACCGCCGGCGGGGGACGGGTGGGCTTCGACGCCTCGGCCTCGGGACGGGGCGAAAAGCGGTGTGCGTCCTGCAAAAAAAAAGTGGAAAAATTAATTTAAAAAGTGGCTGGGGGTAGAAAAGAGAGGGGCTGGGTCGGCAAAAGGAAAGGCGAAGGGACGCGGAGGGGAGCGGGGCGCCCTGGGGTGCCGGGGCGGCCGGCCAAGAGGGAGGGAGAGGAGGGTGGAGAGAGAAGGGGCGGAGGAGACGGGAAAGGGGGGAAAAGAGCGAGGGGGGAGAGCAAGGGGAAGCGGGGAGGCGGGGGGGGGGCCCGGCCGCCGGCTCTGCAAAAGCCATCAGGAAAGAATTAGAAAAGTCTCAGATGATTCATAAGGAAAATGTTTCGGCAGCCCGTAAAGTCGGGGCTGTCTAGACAGCGCTTCGTGGGCTGGGGGGCGCCACGCCGCTGTGTCCCCCCCTCCCCACCGCCAACCCTGCCCCTGCTGGGGACACCTCGGCGGGGCTGGGGGTGCGGGGTGGGCCGGGGGGCACGGCTGGGGTCACCCCCCCAACCCCGCTGGCGTGTCCCCCCCTGCGCCCCGCTGGAGCCTTCGCCTGCCTGCGCCTGCCACCTGCAGGCGTGGGGACACGGGGGACCCTGGGACAGCGCCAGGCCTGGGGCACTGCGGCCGCTGCCCTTTGCGTGTTTCCCGATTTTGTCATTTTTTGGGGTTTTGGGTAGTTTCTTTTTTCTTTTTTTTTTTTTTTTCTTTTTTTTCTTTTTCTTTTGGGTCCTTTTCTCCCCGCGTTTTGCATCGCGTTTTGCAAGGCGCCTTTTGCGTTTGGCAACGTCCATTTTGCAACGCGCCTTTTGCATTTTTGGGTTTTCTTTTTTTTTTTTTTCCTTTACTTTTTTTTTTTTTTTTCTTTTTTTTTTTTTTTGGTGGAGGGGGAGAACGTTTCGCATTTTTCTAAACATTTGCTGCATTTTTACCCTTTCCTCTTGGCCACCGGCGGGGTGGAGCAGGGGGACAGAATCCCCGGGTCGGGGTGACCCCGCATCCCCTCCCCGGCCCCCCCAGCCCCGCTGCGAGGCCGCCCCAAGCCCTGGCACCCCGCCCTGCGCTCCGCAGCCCCCCTCTGCCTGCAGCCTCTGGACGCTGCTCATTCTGGCCTGATCCGGCCCCATCCTGGCTCTGATTTCAGCCCAGATGTGGGGGCCAGCCCTCCAGCCTCGCCTCACCCCCCTCCCTGCTTTGCGCCGAGCCTTTGCGCCCCAGGCATCGCCTGCACGAAGCCCCCCGAGCCCCCCGGTATTTTCCTTGGCCCCCGCGGGCCAGGACGCAGCAACTGGCTGGGGGTTTTGTTTAAATTCCAGAGTAAGTGGGAAGAGTTTATTGTGGCGGTGCTTTTCCTGTGTCACCGAGACGGGCTGATGAGAACCAGATGAAGGGAGCGAAGCTGCAGGAGCGGGAGGCGGAGAGGAGAGAGGGGGGGGGGATCCCGGGGATGGTGGTGGTGGTGGGGAGCGCGGAGCCGTGCCCCTGACGCCCCCGCACCCTTGCCCCCGTTCTCCCAGTCCAGACTGGAAGCTGCGTACAGGATGGGCTCACGTACAACGACAAGGATGTGTGGAAACCCGAGCCCTGCCAGATCTGCGTCTGCGACAGCGGCAACATCCTCTGCGACGAGGTGATCTGCGAGGACACCTCCGACTGCCCCAACGCTGAGATCCCCTTCGGAGAGTGCTGCCCCATCTGTCCCGACACCGACGGTACCGTGTCCCCCCCCAAATCCCCCCGGGGATGGGCGCTGGGTGGGTGCTCAGCCCCTCTAAACGCTCTCCTTTCTCCCGCAGCCTCCCCAGTCTACCCAGAAAGCGCTGGAGTAGAGGTAACCACACTCCCCCCCCCCAAAAAAATATATATATATATAAAAAAATAACCAAATCCTTGATGTTGCCCCATTTTGGGGATGAACCCAACCACCCCTCTCGCCTCTCCCCAACAGGGTCCTAAGGGAGACACCGGTCCCAAAGGAGACAGGGTGGGTACCACCGCCACCAGCACCCCGCTCCCTGGACACCCCCTGCCCGGGGCGCCCCACTGGAGCTCAACCTCTCCTTGTCCCCCCCCCCCCAGGGACTCCCCGGCCCCCCTGGCAGAGATGGCATCCCTGGACAGCCTGGCCTCCCGGGACCCCCAGGCCCTCCAGGACCTCCAGGCCTCGGCGGAGTGAGTATGGGGGGGTCCCCCCAGCCGTGACCCCCCCCCCGTATACTCTAGGGATGCTCGTGCCATGCTCAGCCCCTTTTATTTCTTTCCCCCCCCCCGCAGAACTTCGCTCCTCAAATGTCCTACGGCTACGATGAGAAATCCGGCGGCATGGCTGTGCCCGGCCCCATGGTGAGCACCGGGGTGGCACGCGGCACCCATGGGTGGGGAGGGGTCGTGGGGGGGTGAAACGATGGAGATGGGGAGGGCGGGATGGGGTGGTGGTGCCCAGGGTGCTGCCGAGGGGTGGGGGGCGCGGTGGGGGCAGGGATGGGGATGGGGGGTGATGGGGACTGGGATGGGGTGGGGATGGGGGCAGCAAGAGGTGGTAATGGGGACAGAGGTGAGGGTGGGTGCTGGTGGGGACTGGGATGGGGGGGGGACTTCAATGGGGCAGCAATGGGGACATCAGTGGGGTAGCAATGGGGACATGGATGTTATAGTGGTGGGACAGAGATGGGGCGGTGATGGGGACATCGATGAGGTAGCGATGGGGACATCAATAGGGTGGCTATAGGGCAGGGATGGAGAAATCAGGTGGTTAGCAATGGGACAGGGCTGGAGTGACGATGGGGACATCAAGAGGGTGGCAATGGGGACACCAATATGGCAGCAATGGGGACATCAGTAGGGCAGCAATGGGACAGGGATGGGGTGGTGATGGAGACAGGGGCACTGCTGATGGGGGAAAGAGACGGGTGGCAGTGGGGACAGCACTGGGGTGGCCATGGGACAGGGGCAGGGTGGTGATGGGGACATCAATGGGGCAGCAATGGGGGCATAAATAGGGTAGTGGCAGGGATGGGGAGGTGGTGGGGACAGGAATAGGGTGGTGATGGGGTCAGGGATGGGGTGACAAGAGGGACACCAGTGGGACGGGGATGGGGACGGGGACGGGGACGGGGTGCCTGGCACCCACTCAGCACCTCTTCCCTTTCTCCCTTCCAGGGTCCAGCTGGTCCCCGCGGTCTCCCTGGCCCTCCTGGTGCTCCCGTGAGTATCTCCTCCTCCTCCTCCTCTTCCTCTTCCTCCTCCTCCTCCTCCCTTCCCCTAGCTTCTTTCTGGGACCAGCAGCCCCAGGGCCCCTCCTGGCGTGGGGCCCCATGGTGGCAGGGGGGGGGACGGGGTGGGTGAGGACGCAGCATCCCCGTGGATGTGTCACGATACAAGCCCATATGGGGGGGGGGTGGGGGGTGTCCAACACTGCCGGCGGGTGCTTCAGTCCCATCTTTCTCCTTTTCTAACCCATTTTTCCCCATTTTTTGTTTCCCTTTTCCCCACAAAACCATAGGGTCCTCAAGGTTTCCAAGGTCCCCCCGGCGAACCCGGAGAGCCCGGTGCCTCTGTAAGTCTGGCTGATGTGCTGCAGCAGCACGTCCCCCCCCCCCCCGGGCTGGGGGGGGGCTGAGGCACCCCCGTGTGTGTCTCCCCCCCCCCCAGCATGGCCAGGAGCCACGGGAGGGGGCAGCGGGGTGCCCTGCACCCACAGCACCCTCACCCCCCACCTCACCTCTCTCCTAGGGTCCCATGGGCCCCCGTGGTCCAGCTGGCCCCCCCGGCAAGAACGGCGATGATGTAAGTGGGATGGGGATGGGGTCACCCCCTGATCCCATGGGTTTGGGGTCTGGTGGCACTGCCACCCCCCCCCCCCCCCAGGGCTCGATGCCTGCCCTGGGGACGTGCCACCCACCAGGCGTCCTTCTCTGTAGGGTGAAGCTGGCAAGCCTGGCCGTCCCGGGGAGCGTGGCCCCCCCGGCCCCCAGGTGAGCTGCTCCCCACGGGGAGACCCCAAGCAGGGTGGCAAAGCCGAGGCCATGCCACTTCCCTGGGGACGAGGGCGTGGGGACACCCCCACTGCCCCCACCCCCCCCCAGAGCATCTCGGTCACCCCCATCCTTTTCCCCTAGGGTGCCCGTGGTCTGCCAGGAACCGCCGGCCTGCCGGGCATGAAGGGACACAGAGTGAGTCCTTCCCCCAGCCAGACACCACATTTCGGGAGCTGCGGGTGACCCAAATTTGGGGTGCACCCCGAGGGACCCCAGCCCCGAGGCTGGGGGTGAAGCTGGGGACGGGTGTCCCCGACGGCTTCGCCCCCAAGGGGCTGGGGACGCGGCGAGGTCCCCTCCTCACCCCGCTCTCCCCTCTCCTGCTCCCCAGGGTTTCAGCGGTCTGGATGGTGCCAAGGGTGAGCCTGGTCCTGCTGGCCCCAAGGTGAGGAGGCCGAAGAGGCCCAGCCCTGGTCGGGGTCTCACTTCTCCCTTTTTTTTTTTGACGCAGAAAACCCATTTTTACGCCTTTTTATTTTCCTAGGGCGAGCCTGGCAGCCCCGGTGAGAATGGTGCTCCTGGGCAGATGGTGAGTGCTGGCTGGGAAATACCGGGGGGGTGGGGGGGGCACACACAGAGCCTCCACCAGCAAAAGAGGCCGGGGTGGGGGGCACGGCGCATCCCCAGGGATGCAGAGCCAGGGATATTTGGGGTGGGGGGCTTCCCCTCGCTGCGGGCAAGGGAGGGCGCACGGAGAGGTTACGGGAGGGGAAAGCGGCTGCGAGATAAAGAGATAAAGAGATAAAAACGTCTCCTTTTTGTCCCCCCCAGGGTCCTCGAGGGCTTCCCGGCGAGAGAGGCCGCCCCGGTCCCTCCGGCCCCGCTGTGAGTACGCGCTCGGGGCAGGGCTGAGCCCCCCTCCTGCCCTCCTGCTGGTGGGCAACGCTCAGGGCTGCCTCTGTCCCGCAGGGTGCTCGCGGTAACGACGGTGCTCCCGGTGCTGCTGGTCCTCCCGTGAGTAACCCCGATCCCCCCCCGACCCCGAGAACCCCCGTGAAGGGGTCCCGTGTGGGAGATCTCCTCCTAAATCTGCTCTCGGGGAATCCTGGCCGGGCTCCAGGGCTCTGGAAAAGCCCGATGCGAGGGGTGTGATGGCTTCTGATGTGTGCCCCCTTTCTCCTACCTAGGGTCCAACTGGTCCCGCCGGCCCCCCCGGCTTCCCCGGTGCTGCTGGTGCTAAGGTAGGACCTACACACGATCCTAGAGGTGGGGCCCCCAGCTCCTGGCTGGGAGATGCTGGGGGAAATGGGGCAGGGAAATGGGGGAGTGAGCGTCGAGAGGGCTTCACGTGGCCCGAGTGGTGCCCAGAGGTGGCCAGGGCCAAGGGGGATGGTGCCAAGGGGGTGGGTGCCAAGGGGGCCGGTGCCAAAGTGGCCAATGTTGAGGTGGCCCGTGCCAAGGTGGCCAAAGCCAAGGTGGCCAAAGCCAAGGTGGCCCATCCCGAGGTGGCCAACGCCAACGTGTCCGGTGCCGAGGTGGCTGCTCTTCCCATCAGCAGCACAGAGGTGGCACCTTGCCCCATCTCCGGTGCCTCTCCAGGCTGCAGGGTGTTGCCTTCGTGGGAAACTAGGCCAAGGATGGAGAAGAAAATCAATCGTCTGCTTCTGGGTTTTCATAGCAGCCCCCGCACTCACGGCTCTTCCTCTCTCCTCTTCCTCCCCAGGGTGAAACCGGTCCCCAAGGTGCTCGTGGCAGCGAAGGTCCTCAGGGTGCTCGTGGTGAGCCCGGTCCCCCCGGCCCCGCTGGCGCTGCTGGTCCTGCTGTAAGTGGCCCCCGACGGCGCCCTGCCCTTCGGCCTCACGCCCTCCTGGTCCCGGCGTAACCCTCCTCTTCCTCTTTCTCTCCGGCAGGGCAACCCCGGTGCTGACGGTCAACCTGGTGCCAAGGGTGCAACCGTGAGTGTCCCCCCCCTGCCTCGCCGCCTGGCTCGGGGACCTCCCTGCAGCGCCCTCACCACCTCTTCTGCCTCTCCTAGGGTGCCCCCGGCATCGCTGGCGCTCCCGGCTTCCCCGGTGCCCGCGGTCCCTCCGGACCCCAGGGTCCCAGCGGTGCCCCCGGTCCCAAGGGTAACAGCGTGAGTATCCCCCGCTGCCTCCGTCCACTTCTGCCCCTCACCAGGAGCTCGGCCCTTTGCTCTGGGGCTGGATCCTCGTCCCTTTGCTCCCGGGGGACGGCTCCAGGGCTGGATCCATCCTTGGGCTCCTGTCCCACCTCCTCTGCCCTGCTGGCAGCCCCCTGGGAGGCACCGAGCATCTCTCCCCCCGCAGAGGGTCGGGGCAGGATCGGGCTCACGGTTCCCTTTGCTCATCCACCCGGTGCTGAGCATCTTTCTTTCCTTTTTCCTTCCACCTCCAGGGCGAACCCGGTGCCCCAGGCAACAAGGGAGACACCGGTGCCAAAGGCGAACCCGTAAGTGCCCCCCCCGGCAGCGCCAGGACTCGGCGCCTCCCCCGCTGGCTGCACCCTGCAGGCTCTCACCCCTCTGCCTCCTTCCCCAGGGTCCTGCTGGTGTCCAGGGCCCCCCCGGCCCCGCTGGTGAGGAAGGCAAGAGAGGAGCCCGTGGTGAGCCCGGCCCCGCTGGGCTTCCCGGTCCTGCTGGCGAAAGAGTGAGTGGGAGCCATCCCCGGCGTGTCCCCATCGTGTCCCCGTCCCCATACTCATCCTCCCCCCGTCTCTGCACACCCCATCCAGTGTCTGAGCCTGGGGGGCTCTCTCTGGGGGTCTGGTGCTGTCCCCAGTGGCACCCAACCCACTCTGAGACCCCCCCAAAACCCCTGGTGGAGCGTCTCACGAGCCACCAGGGCTGCTCCCTGCAGGCTCAGCCCCACATCGCCACCCCCTTCCCCGAGCCCCCTGCACCCCCCACATCCACCCTGACCCCTCTCCCGTCCCTCGCAGGGTGCTCCCGGCAGCCGTGGCTTCCCTGGTGCTGACGGCATCGCTGGTCCCAAGGTAGGTGCCCCCCCCTCTCCTTCCTGCACAGGGCACGGTGCCGTGCCCCCAACAGGGCTGCGGGGGACGTGGTGCACTTGTCACCCCCCCCCATACCCCCCAGTTGGGGTCAGGCGGTGCCGAAGCCGCTGCTGTGCCACCACCTCGCCCCGTGGCACGGCTCCTGCCCCCGTCCCCGCTGACGCCCTGCAGCCGGGCTCACTGCTGTCCCTTTCCCTCCAGGGTCCCCCCGGCGAGCGCGGCTCCCCCGGCCCTGTCGGCCCCAAGGGCTCTCCCGGTGAAGCTGGCCGCCCCGGTGAACCCGGTCTCCCCGGTGCCAAGGTGAGCGTGGCAGGGGCACGGCGTGGAGGGGCTGGGGACAGCCTGGTGGCCCCCTTCCAAGGGTCACCGGGCTATGAAGGAGGTCGCTCTCCGTGCCGCTCGCTCGCTGGAGCATCTCCCACGGCCAGCAGCGCCCCGGTGCCTGATGTCCTAACCCCCCCTTGCTCTTTTCTAGGGTCTGACTGGGAGCCCTGGCAGCCCCGGTCCCGATGGCAAGACTGGTCCCCCCGTAAGTAGCACCCACCACCCGCCCCGCTCCCCCCTTGGCTCCCCGTGCCCTTTGCTAACGGGGTCTTTGCTCCCCCCCACCTTAGGGTCCCGCTGGTCAAGACGGCCGCCCCGGCCCCCCAGGCCCACCCGGAGCCAGAGGCCAAGCCGGCGTGATGGGTTTCCCTGGTCCCAAAGGTGCTGCGGTGAGTACAAACGGGAGCTGCGTCCCTCGTGGGGCTGCTCGAGCCCGGGGTGCCTGCCCCATGGACACTGGGGTGCTCCACGAGGGCTCCCCACCCGGGAGGGCTGCGGGTGGGCACGAGGAGCAGGCACCCAGCGAGGGGTGGCTCAGGGGACACTCCCCCCGGTCCCCATGGGGTTTGTGCAGCCCGCAGGCTTGGTCCCGTGGGTGCTGTGGTCCCGGCGTGGGTCTCATCCCGCTCTCTCTTTTGCTTTTAGGGTGAGCCTGGCAAACCCGGTGAGAGAGGTGCTCCCGGCCCCCCTGGCGCTGTTGTGAGTATCCCCGAGGGGCTGGGGGTGTGTGGGGCTGGGGTCCTGTGGGGCTGGGGACGGCTCCAAGGGGGGAACCTGCCACACTGAGCTGTGGTGGCCAGGACTCAGGGCTGGCGGCTGCCAGCGCCCCTGGAGCGGGGACAGCGGGGAGGTGACGTGGCCGCGGGCAGCTCGCCGCCGCTCCTCTGCTCCTTGGAAGGATGCTACGGCCAAATCCAGCTCCAAACATCGCTCGGGGTGCAGAGCCCCGGCGGGTTCACCTCTCTAAAATCACCTGGAGGTGGCGGGCGAGCTCTGAGCACCCTCTTTCTCCCCTCCCCTCTGCAGGGTGCTGCTGGCAAAGACGGTGAAGCTGGTGCCCAAGGTCCCCCCGGCCCTACTGTGAGTACCGTGGCGCCCGATGCCACCCAGCGCCGGGCTCGGCTGCTGGAGCAGGAGCTCTGGAGCCCCCCACCCGGCCTCACGCTTCTCCCCTCTCCCCCAGGGTCCCGCTGGAGAAAGAGGTGAACAAGGTCCTGCTGGTGCCCCCGGCTTCCAGGTGAGGGGGGTCCCCTCTCCCTGCAAGGGGACGAACGCCGCGTGGCGGTGGCAGTGCCACCTCCCTCCCTCGGTGGCTCACCTCGCCACGTCTCACCTCCTCCTCCTCTTCTTCCTCTTCCTCCGCAGGGTCTGCCAGGCCCCGCTGGCCCCCCTGGTGAGGCTGGCAAGCCCGGTGAGCAGGTGAGTGCGGGCAACACCATGCCCCCCCCCCCCCATTCCCCCTGTCCCCAGGGCCACCTTGCGTGTCCCCATCCCCGCGCTAACTCCTGCAACCTCTGCCTCCATCACAGGGTGTCCCCGGAGATGCTGGTGCCCCCGGTCCTGCTGGTGCCAGAGTAAGTTGACCCCCCGCTCATCCCCGAGATGGGTTTTGGCCCCCCAGTGCCCCGCTGATGTGCTCAGCTCCTTTGCTTCCCCTCCTGCAGGGCGAGAGAGGTTTCCCTGGTGAACGCGGTGTCCAAGGCCCCCCTGGTCCCCAGGGTCCTCGTGGTGCTAATGGTGCTCCCGGTAACGATGGTGCTAAGGTAGGTGCGAAGTCTCTGCCCTCCAGGACATCTCCAGGAAGGAATTTTCTCCACCAAAGCGGCGCTGATTGCTCGCTAATTCCTCTTTTCCATCTCTCTTGCCCAGGGTGATGCTGGTGCTCCCGGTGCCCCCGGAAACCAAGGGCCCCCCGGTCTGCAGGGGATGCCCGGAGAACGTGGTGCTGCCGGCCTGCCAGGCGCCAAGGGTGACAGAGTACGTGTCCCCGAGATCCCGACGTGTCCCCTCCGTCCTCTGCTCGCAGCCCTGGCCCCTCCTGCAGCCGCTCGCCCCCCCACCTGCTGGGGCTCCCCTGAGCCACAGGGATGGGATGCTCGGGGACGCTCGTGTCCCTTGGGGACAGCCCCTTGCTGCGAGCTGGGAGCTGAGCCCTGCTCTTCTGCATGGCCAAGGAGGAGGAGGAGGATGGGCTCAGCCCCTCTGGGGATGATGAAGACCCTGGGGTGCAGAGCAGTGGGGTGCAGAGCAGTGGGGTGCCCCCCCCGTGTTGGAGCTCCGCAGGTAACCCCGCTGTGTTTTCTCCTCCCAGGGCGACCCCGGTCCCAAAGGTGCTGATGGCGCTCCTGGCAAAGACGGTCTCCGAGGCTTGACTGGCCCCATTGGCCCCCCCGGCCCCGCTGGTGCTCCTGGTGACAAGGTAGGGACGTCCCTTGGCCGGACCCTGTGCCGGGGAGGTGGCCCCACGCCCCCCGTGCCACCTCCTCGCCACGGCTCTAACCTCGGGGTCTTTCCTCGTGTCCCCCTGCCAGGGTGAAGCCGGTCCCCCCGGTCCTGCTGGTCCCACTGGTGCCCGTGGTGCTCCCGTAAGTGTCCCGGCACCCCGAGGGCTGGCCTGCCATCAAGTGGCCACCCCTTGCCATCAAGTGGCCACCCCTTGCCGGCGGTGGCCGTCCCCTGCCCGGCGTGACGCCCGCTCTTTTGCCTTCTCCCCTAGGGTGACCGCGGCGAGCCCGGCCCCCCCGGTCCTGCTGGATTTGCTGGCCCTCCCGTAAGTGCTTCTCCCTCCCCCGTGGGCCTGATCCTGCACCACCACCACCGCCGTGAGGGGGGATGAAGCTGTGCCCCCCCCCCCCCCTGCTCACCGCGCCACGCTCTCCCGCAGGGTGCCGACGGCCAGCCTGGTGCTAAAGGCGAAACTGGCGATGCTGGAGCCAAGGGTGACGCCGGCCCCCCCGGCCCCGCTGGCCCCACTGGTGCTCCTGGCCCTGCTGTAAGTCGTGCCCCCCCCCCGCCCCACGTCCCCCTTGGATCCGGCCCCTCTGTGTGGCTCACCCTCCTCTTCCTCCTCTTCCTCAGGGTGCTGTTGGTGCTCCCGGTCCCAAAGGTGCTCGCGGTAGCGCTGGACCCCCTGTAAGTACCAGCCTGGCTCTTGTATGGGGGGGGGGGGACGGGGCTGTGCAGCCCCCGGGGGATGGGTTTGGGTGCGTGCACCCATGGGTGGCTCGGCCCTCCCTGCCTCTTGCTCCCCAAAATGTGTGTGAGCACCCCAAAGCCCTTTGGGAGGACGGTGCCTGGAGAAGGGGGAGTTCATCTTATAGGGGATGGAACAGATGGAAAAATGGGGGGGGGTACACTCACCCCCCTAAACCTGCAGCTGCTCCCCACCCCCAGGGATGAGCGCTCTCCTCCTGGCCACCGGCCCCGGGGCTCCCCGTGGTGGCCCTCAGCCAGGGGACGGTCCCCTGGCCCCGGACCCCGTGCCTGACTCCAGCTTCTCCCCCTTGCAGGGTGCTACTGGTTTCCCTGGTGCTGCTGGAAGAGTTGGACCCCCCGGCCCCTCTGTGAGTACCGTGTCCCCCCCCCGAAGGGGTGAGACGTGTGGCAGGAGGGGGGGGGTTGGGACAGGAGGGTGCTGGCACCGTGGGGATGCCGGGCACGGGTCCAGCCGGCTCCACGCGGCCGCCTTGGCCCACTTGGCACCGGGACGCCCCTGGCCGCCCTTCAGCCAGCGGTGACGGCGAGGGGGGGGGCCCTGAGCTGAGGCATCAGCCTGACGGCATCACCCCCCCCCCACTCCTACCCAGGGTAACATCGGCCTCCCCGGCCCCCCCGGCCCCAGCGGCAAGGAAGGTGGCAAAGGACCCCGCGGTGAGACCGGCCCCGCTGGCCGCCCCGGCGAGCCCGGACCTGCCGGCCCCCCCGGACCCCCTGGTGAAAAAGGCTCCCCCGGCGCTGACGGCCCCATTGTAAGTCACCCCCCGAGCCCAAGTGATGTGACACCTTCACGGATACCAGGCAGCGTCACACCCGACGTACCTCGGTTGTCCCCTCCATGGGGAGGGAGGTGACGGCCGCTGCCACCCCCCTGAGGTGCTGTTCACCCCCCCCAGGGCGCTCCTGGCACCCCCGGACCCCAAGGTATCGCTGGCCAACGCGGTGTCGTCGGCCTCCCCGGACAGAGAGGCGAGAGAGGTTTCCCTGGGCTGCCCGGCCCCTCTGTGAGTACCCCCCCGCGGGACCCCCACCCCGGTCCCCAGCTCACCGGTGCGGCCCCCCCCGAGGCTGGGGGATGCTCCCCGGTGTCCGACGCATCCCCGCGTGCTCTCCCCTCTGTAGGGTGAACCCGGCAAGCAAGGTCCCTCTGGTTCTCCTGGCGAGCGCGGTCCTCCCGGCCCCATGGGCCCCCCCGGCCTGGCTGGCCCCCCTGGCGAAGCTGGACGTGAGGTGAGCATCGGTGTGGTGCCGGGGGGTAAAGGAGGGGGGGCGTGGGTTTGCTGCGCTGAGCACGTGCCGGCTCGTGGCACCCATGGGTGCTGGGGTCAACGCCGGTGCCACCCAGGACCTCGTTAGCGCGCCCTAACGAGGGGTCTCTGCTCTCCCACAGGGTGCTCCCGGTGCCGAAGGTGCCCCCGGTCGCGATGGTGCTGCTGGTCCCAAGGTGAGTGCCCACGGCTGGGGTGCTGGGACGGGGCGCTGGGGCTGCGCTCGCCCGTGCTGAGCTCTCATCTTCCTCCTCTTCCTCCTCCTCCTCGCAGGGTGACCGTGGTGAGACCGGCCCCGCTGGCCCCCCTGGTGCTCCCGGTGCCCCCGGCGCCCCCGGCCCCGTCGGTCCTGCTGGCAAGAACGGAGATCGCGGTGAGACCGTAAGTGATGCTCGGCCCAAGGAGACCCCCACCCACCTTCCCCACCCCCACGGTGCTCCAGGATCCGTCCTCTCCATCCCGTTACGGAGCAAGGGCTCCTCCTGCGAGGCCACAGTGGGGCAGAATCCGGCCCTGGGCTCGGCTCCCACCGCTAGAGGGAGATTCCCAGCCCGGGAAGGGATCGTGGGCGCCCTGCTCGGGGTGATGCTCCACCACCAAAAGTGGGGAACGCTCTGACCCGTCCCCTTCTCTCCCGTCCCAGGGCCCCGCTGGTCCCGCTGGCCCCCCTGGTCCCGCTGGTGCTCGTGGTCCTGCTGTAAGTTGGTGTCCCCCCTGCGTCCTCCTTCGTGCTTCTGCATCCCCTTGGATGCGGGGGCAGTGGCTGGCCTGGCCCCCGCTCAGCCCCTCTCCTCCTCCTCCGACAGGGTCCCCAAGGTCCCCGTGGTGACAAAGGTGAAACCGGCGAGCAGGGTGACAGAGGCATGAAGGGTCACCGAGGCTTCTCCGGTCTCCAGGGCCCACCTGGTCCTCCTGTAAGTACCACGGGGTGACGGTGGCCATGGGTGGTGCTGCCCCACGTCCCGGAGCAGAGCGAGGTGCCACCGGGCCCTTTTCTCCTCTCTCGCTTTGCACAGGGCGCTCCTGGTGAACAAGGTCCTTCTGGTGCTTCTGGTCCCGCTGGTCCACGAGTAAGTCCCCTCCTGAGCCACGACCCCCAGCCAGGGTTGGGGCATCCTCCCGGGGGCTGCCCGGGGACACGGTCCCCGATGTGATACTGGGGACACCTCCGTGCTCACGGCCTCTTTGCTCCCGTAGGGTCCTCCTGGCTCTGCTGGTGCCGCCGGCAAAGACGGTCTCAACGGGCTGCCCGGCCCCATCGGTCCCCCCGGCCCCCGCGGTCGCACCGGCGACGTCGGCCCTGTTGTACGTATCCACCCTGCTGCTGCTCGCCCGGAGCCTCCTGCCTTCGTCTGGTGCTCACCATCCTCCTCCTCCTCCCGCAGGGTCCCCCCGGCCCACCTGGCCCCCCAGGTCCTCCCGGCCCCCCCAGCGGTGGCTTCGACTTCAGCTTCCTGCCCCAGCCCCCCCAGGAGAAGGCCCACGACGGCGGGCGCTACTACCGAGCCGACGACGCCAACGTGATGCGCGACCGCGACCTGGAGGTGGACACCACCCTCAAGAGCCTGAGCCAGCAGATCGAGAACATCCGCAGCCCCGAGGGCACCCGCAAGAACCCAGCCCGGACCTGCCGCGACCTCAAGATGTGCCACGGCGACTGGAAGAGCGGTCAGTGTCCCTCGTCACCCTACGGTCATCTCACCGCTGTCCTTCCTACCTGCTCCTCACCTCCGTCCTTCATCTCTTGTGGCTGCTCTCACCTTCATCTCTCATGGGTCATCCTCACCTTCCTCACCTCCACCTCACCTCCACCCCTCTGATCTGCTCCTCACCTCCATCCCCTGTGCCCTCTACCTGCTCCTCTCCATCCCCTACACCCTCTACCTCCTCATCTCCATCCCTTGCACCCTCTCCCTGTTCCCCTCCATCCCTTGCACCCTCTCCCTGCTCCTCACCTCCATTCCCTGCACCCTCTCCCAGTTCCCCTCCATCCCCTACACCCTCTCCCTGCTCCCCTCCATCCCTTGCACCCTCTCCCAGTTCCCCTCCACCCCCTGCGCCCTCCACCTCTCCATCCTCCACCTCTCCAGGCTGCTCCTTGCCTCCATCCCCAGCCCCTCACCTCCATTCCTCGCCTCCATCCTTCCACCTACTCTCCATCCCGCTCCCCCCTTACCCTCCCTCGCCCCCCCTGACCCCGTCCCTTCCCCGCAGGCGAGTACTGGATCGACCCCAACCAAGGCTGCAACCTGGACGCCATCAAGGTCTACTGCAACATGGAGACGGGCGAGACCTGCGTCTACCCCACCCAGGCCACCATCGCCCAGAAGAACTGGTACCTCAGCAAGAACCCCAAGGAGAAGAAGCACGTCTGGTTCGGCGAGACGATGAGCGACGGCTTCCAGGTGAGATGGGGGGCGCCGGGGGGGGACACACGGACACAAAAATGGGGTGGGGACGATGAGCACGGCGGTGCCTAACGCCTCTTCCCCGGCAGTTCGAGTACGGCGGCGAGGGCTCCAACCCGGCCGACGTGGCCATCCAGCTGACCTTCCTCCGCCTGATGTCCACCGAGGCTGCCCAGAACATCACCTACCACTGCAAGAACAGCGTCGCCTACATGGACCAGGACACGGGCAACCTGAAGAAGGCCCTGCTCCTCCAGGGCGCCAACGAAATCGAGATCAGGGCCGAGGGCAACAGCCGCTTCACCTACGGCGTCACCGAGGACGGCTGCACGGTGAGCACGGACGGGGGATTTGGGGAGGAGTTAGGGGGGATTCGTAGGGGTTTCGGGGGGATTCGGGGAGATTTGAGGGGGATTCGGGGGGATTTGGGGGTCCTGACTGCCCCCTTTGTGCAGAGTCACACCGGCGCCTGGGGCAAGACAGTCATCGAGTACAAGACGACAAAGACGTCCCGCCTGCCCATCATCGACTTGGCCCCCATGGACGTTGGAGCTCCGGACCAGGAATTCGGCATCGACATCGGCCCCGTCTGCTTCTTGTAAACCGGACCCCCCCCCCCACGCGTAACAGGAGAGAGTAATAATAATAATAATAATAATAAAAAAAAAAAAAAACAGCCAAAAAAGGAGAAAATTTCACATGGACTTGAATTCGTGTCGGTTTCTATTCCAGCGTCTCTAAAATTATTTGCGTTTCCATAAAAAAAAAAAAAAAAGCTAAAAAAAAAAATCAAAAAAAGCATTAAACCTAAAAAAAAAAAAAATAAAAAAAAAATAAATGACTTTTCAAACAAAATAACCAGGAAGTGGGTTCGCTTGCTTGCCCTCCTCTCCTCCTCCTCCTCCTCCTCGGCGTCGGTCTGCCCTAAGCCCCGCGGACGGCACCGCTCGGGCTCCCCGACAGCGCCGAGCCCGCGATGCTCACACCCCACGGGGCCGCCCGCGCCGAGCCCCGGAGCCGGGGAGCACCCGAACGCAAACTCGGGCCGACCTTTCTCCACTGGGCTCTTTGCTACTTGCATTTCATTTTTTTTTTTCTCCTTTTTTCTTTTTTTTTTTGTTCCTGAAAGGAAGCCGTTTAACTCTCGGTTATAATCTGCTTCTTGTCGATGTTGTTTTTTTTTTTTCCCCTCTCTCTTCCCCCCTCCTTGTTGTTGTTTTTTTTCTTTTTTTTTTCTTTTTTTTTTTCTTTTGTTCAGGCAGCAAAAATAACACAACCCCGAGCAACCCGCGGGGACCTGGGAGCCCGGAGCCGCCACCACCCCGCTTTTTGCAGCCGAGCCCCGGTTCCGCAGGGGGGAGCTCCCCGAGTCCACCCCGACAGCCAAAGCCCTGGAGCGGAGCAAACCGGACCCATCAGTGCATATTCTCCTTTTCTGGAAGGCTACCTCACAGCTGTGGTTTTGGTTAATATTTTTTAAATTCTTTTTCAAGTAGTTTTAGTATTTTTTTTTAACTTTTTTTTTTTTTTCAGCCGTGCCGGGACTTTCCTGCCAGGTTCAGAGCAAAGGTGCTAAGTTTTATCTATTTTTTTTTTTTCCCTCTCCATTTTTGCTATTCTTTTTTTTTTTTTTTCCCCTCCGTTCAAGGTCCCCCTGGAGTTCTGGGGTTTCCTCCGCCCCCCCCCCCCGGGACTTTTGTCCTGATTTTTGCTCTTTTATTTCGGTCCCATTTCAGAGGCTCAAGTGGCGCAAAGCCACCGAGCCGGGGACCGTCTGGTGCTACAGACACGGGGCTGCCTGAACGGATGCAAGTCCGTTGATTTTTGAATTTCCCTCTAGTTTTATCATTTTTATTTTTATTTTTTTTAAATTCCCCTTCATCCTTTTGCTGCCCGGGTCGACTTGTGAATTTTCTAAAGGTGCTATTTAACCCCACACCCCCACGCATCCTGACAGCGAGGCACGGAGGCAAATGCAAGGTCGAGCCAAAAAGCCTTGGAAGGGAAAGGAAAGCACGGGGAAAGCAGCCCAGGCTCCCGGGCTTCGCAGGTGGACTCCATCTCTGCTCTCATCTTCCAGCAGCTCTTTCTCCATCCATCCATCCATCCATCCACACATCCATCCATCATCATCATCATCATCATCTCCCCCCGCTTCTCTGCCCCCCGCACCCTCCCAGCCTCTCTCCTCCTCTCTTGCCGTGCGGAGGGGCCGAACCCACCCCGACTGCCGGCCCATCTCCCGGCGAGGCGGATGCTCCAGGAGTCTGTACCTAGTTTGTATATGTATAATAATTTGAGATGTTTTTAATTATTTTGACTGCTGAAATAAAGCATGTGAAATGATCCGACAAACCTGTGCCGCTCGCGCCCTCGTCTCTCCCGCGCCGCCGGGGATGCTCGGGGATGGATTTGGGGATTGGGGTCGGGGAACGGGAGCCCCCCTCGCCGTGTCCTCACCGCTCTCCTCCTGCCACGCTTCTGTGCTCCCGTCCTCACCGCCCGCCCCTGAGCAGCCCCCACCGCCCCCCCCCCCACTCCTCCTCCTCCTCCTCCTCCCCGCTCAGCCCAACAGAGAGGGGTGGGGGGACAGTGGGAGCCACCCCCAGAGAGCAGGGGGCTGGGGAGGGTTTGGGGAGCACCCGTGGTCAAGGGGGCTTTGTGCTGTGCCCCCCCCCCCCCTCCAGGGTGGGAGGAAAGGAGAGGTAAGGGGGGGGATGCAGTGAAAGGTGGGGGGCTGCTGGCACAAAGTGGGGTCACACAGCTCAGGGTGCCCCCACCCCACACAGCCAGGGGTGCCCAGCAAAGCTGGTGTGGGGAGGGGGGGGCACAAGGACACAAAGGTGCTGGGAGTGGGGATGGGAACTGGGTGCGGGGGCTCTGTGCTCGCTGTGGGGTGCAGGAAAAGTGCCGTGGGGTGCGAGCACACTGTGGGGTGCAGGCAACGTGCTATGGGGTGCAGGAAATGTATCATGGGGTGCAAACACACCATGGGGTGCAGGCAACGTGCCATGGGGTGTGAGCACGCAGTAGGGTGCAGACAACATGCCCTGGGGTGCGGGAAACGTGCTGTGGGGTGCAGGCACACCACGGGGTGCAGGAAATGCGCCTTGGGGTGCAGGCAAGAGGTGCCCCCATTTGCAACAGGAGCTGGGTGCCCGCTCCAGCTTGCAACGGGAGCCGGCCACCCATGAGCTGTGCATGCACAGGGTGCCACGCGCCTCTGGGGGAAGAATTAGGGGGGGGGGGACACCCCAAATCCGGGTGCAAGCGAGAGCAGCACGCGCCGCAGCCTGAACGCCGCCTTCCTCAGCCCGTCAATGGCTCCTCTTGTTCCGCCGTGGGGCCCCCGTGTTTTCCTAACCCCCACCCTGGCGCCTGCCCCGGTTGCTGTGAATGAGGCTCTGTCCTCGGGCAGGGCTGCGGGGCCGGGGCACCCATCAGGGGGGCGGGCAAGGGGGGGGCTGAGCAGGATGCCTGGGGGACAGCGGTGGAAGAAGCGAGCGGAGAGAGCGGCGAGGGCTCCGGGGTGCTGCAGGTGAGCCGGGGGACGTCGGGGTGCTACGACAAGGCCATGGGGCTGCAGCCACCCAGCGGGGTCCCTGCGTCCCCAAATTGGCTTTCTGTGAGCCCCCCGCCCTGCTTGTGGGGTCACCGTGTGCCCTGGGGTGCAAGGCTTGGGGAGGGGGGAGCGTGGATGGAGGAGGGTGGGGAGTGGGTGCCCCCTGCGAGGAGATGGGGCAAAACAGCTGAGGAGGGGGCAGAGGGAAGCAGGGACCCCCCCCCAGACCATGATCAGCAACCAGGACCCCAGCCCCGCAGCACTCAGTGCATCCCCCCTCCAGCCCCGGGGGGGGGAGAACCAGCAAACCCAGTGCAGCAGCACCACTGGGATCTGCCCTGGCTGGGACAGGGCAAAAAGGTCACAATAAATAGCTCTTTTAGCTAAAACCTCATTAGAAGAGCTTTAAAATAGCTATTCTAAATAAAAACTGGGGGGAGATGACAGCGGGAACAAGACCAGGGGCATCCCCAGTATTTTTGGGGCCACCCCCAGCCCTACAGAGGCTGTGCAGCGATGCTCAGGGCTGCACCCCAAAAATCCCACTGCCCACCCCCCCCAGATCAGCCAGGTTCGGCTGCTCACATGGGGAAATAAAGCAGAGAAACCACGTCTCGTTGCTAAAGCAGCACTTTACCAGGTAAAGGCCACCCCACGGCAGAACAGAACTCAAAGCAAGCTCATCCCATGGAGGCGACAGCGACACAGCCACCAATTACCTGGAAATGAGGAGAAAAAGGGGTCATTTCTCCCCAAAAAAAGAAGGGTCAGGGTCCCATGGCTCCTATTTAAGGGTTTTAGCCACTCCCTGAGCCAGCTGGGGCAGATTAGGTGGGATGGGACGGGCGTAGGACCTGCTCTGCCCCCCCCAGCACACCTGGATGGTGGTCACCACCCCCAAATAACTGCAGATTCCCCCCAAAATACCCCACGCGCAGCCCGGTGGTGCCATGCAAAGTCACCCCAAAGCCCTGCACCACCCTAAAGTGCCAACCCTAAAGTGCCACCCCAAGGTGCCACCCCAAGGTGCCTCCCCAAGGTGCCTCCCCAAGGTGCCACCCCGGTGCCAGCGCTCACCGCTGCTGCGGGATGAGGGGGGCGCGCGCCCCGTCCCCGCGCCCCGGCATGGGGTTGATGCGCTGCCCCGTGCGCACGTTGAACATGGGCAGGGTGGAGAGGGGCCGCGGGACGTCCCGGCTGCTGGCCATGCTCCTCAGCTCCTCCGTGTCGCCGTGGATGGTGCTGTGGTGCACCAGCTGGATGCTGGGGGGCAGGGGGAGAAGGGGAATGGGGCGCAGAGCCACCCGCGCCCCTTTTGGGGAAGGGGGTTCTCGGGGGGTTCTCCGCGCCCGGTGTGAAGCAGGGGGAGGATGGTGAATAAAGAGGCTCCTGGTGCTCCAGTCTTTGTCTGTGTGGGGTTATTGGGGGGGGTGGAGGGGTGGGGATCCTTTTGGGGTGGGGGGAACTTTAGGATTTAGCTCCCCCATCAGCTGGCAGCGGCTGCTGCTCCCTGTCACCGCCCTGTCCCTGTGCCCTCCAAATTGTCACACCCCAAGCACCCCCCCCCCAACCCCGAGCAAACCCACAGCCGGGGTGCAGGGACTTACTCAGACGTCTCCAAGTCCCGTTTTTGCCTACAAAATGGAGCAGAAATGGGAAAAAAAAAAAAAAAAAAAGAAAAAAGAAAAACACACAAAAACCAGATGGTGAGAAGTGCTGTCACCACCCCCGGGTTGTCCCCAAACCGCGAGCGCTGGGGAAGGGGACACCAAAGTGGGCTGCCCCGTCGGGGAGGGGGTGACCCCCGTGCTCTCCCCTTGGGTTAGGGGTGCCGGGCTGTGCCCCCCACCCCGTGCCCGACTCACACTCCCTCCCGGCGGCAGCACATGAGGTGCCCCAGGAGCAGGCAGAGCAGCGCGGCCACCGCCAGCGGCACCAGCAGCGTCAGCAGGAAACCGGGCAGGAGGTCCTGGGCGGGCGACTCGGTGGGGGGCTGGAAATCGCCCCCCTCCTCCAGCACCCCGGGACCCCACACCGGCCCCGGCGTCGTGGGGGTGGGCAGGACCTCCAGCTGGAATTGAGGGGAGGGTGGTTAAAGGGAAGAGGTGGGAACGTCGCCGGGGTGGCGGGGACGCGGGCACGGGGGGGTCTCACCAGGGTGAGGTTGCACCAGCGGATGGCGAAGTGGGGCGCGAAGGTGTCGTAGCAGGAGGCGAGGGGCTGCTGGCCCAGGCGGCAGAGGAAGCGGCTCTGCGGCGAGGCGGCGGCGGCCAGGCAGGGCGAGAAGGCGTTGTGGGAGCCCACCTTCACGTACACCCTGAAATTTGGGAGGGGGACCGCCTGGAGGGGACCTCCAAAACCCCTGCGTGGGTGCCTGGGGGAAGGCAGGGGAGAGCTTCCCAAGTGCGACCCTAGGCCAGGCAGCCGGGTGGCGGCCCCCCTACCCCTCCTTGCGTCCCTCGATGGGCAGGGGCACGCGGCCACCGCGGTCCAGGGCGGAGGTGACGTTGATGATGCTGAGGTCGCTCTGCTCCCAGACGCCGGCCGCCGCCTGCCCAAAAAGCTCCCGCGCGGGGGCTGGCAGCAGCTCCTCCACGTTCCTGTTCCCCACCAGGAACTCGCTCTGGAACGGCAGCTCCCCCCCTGCGGGACACACACGGGACACCTTTAGGGACCACCCCACACTGGGGGCTCGGGGGTAGCGCATTTTGGGGGGTGCTCAGCCCTCACCTGGAGCGGGGACGATGGCGAGGACGAGCCGCTGTGCCACCGTCTCGTAGGTGAGCCGGTTGTACGCCAGCACCTGCGGGAGGAGGAGATGCCCCGGGCCTCGAGGATGCCAATTCCCAGCCCCGGGGGCGCGCACCCCAGCACCCCGTGCCGCCCCCTTGCACGAGGCCGTGCGCTTTGCACGAGGACGGGCGCTTACCTCGATGACGTGCGTGCCCACCTCGGCGGCCGTGGGGCTGCCGTAGAGGAAGCCGGGCTGGTGGGCACCGCGCTGGGCGAAACGCAGCCACCGCGGGAGGTCGGGGTGGTCCAGGAGGTGGGCATGGAAGGTGATGGGGGCGGCTGTCGGGTGTGGGGACACACGGACATGGGGACACGGGACACACGTGTGTCATCCGGGGGGACCCCTGCCCCGCAAGCCCTTCCCAACAGAGCGCTCCCCGTGAGGAAATTGGGTCCAAGGAGCGTCCTGATTGCCTTTTGGGGGTGAATAACCCCAAATGGAGGTGTCCCCCCCCCCAGCCCAGCAGTGCTCGAGGGCAAGAGGTCCCCGAATGGATGTGGGGGGATGGATGGACGGATGGATGCTAGGAGGGAGGGAGATTTGGGTCATGCCTGCCGGGGGCAGGAGTAAGCCACTGCCCCCATTAGCCGGGTGTTCACACACATAGGGGATAGTTCTGTCCCCCCCAGCCTATCCCCCCACCCCCCGGACCCCCGTGTCCCCACTCCCCTCGGCCTGACCCTCACCATCATCATCATCCTCGGTCTCGTCGAGGAAGGCCTCCTGGAACAGCTCCCGCTCCAGCTCGTGCACGAAGACGGCTCCGGTCTCGAGGGAGACGTGGTGGTCAGGGAGGGCGGCCCGGGTGCCCCCCAGGACCAGGGCTGCGGCCAGGCACGGGGCTGGAGCCGGGGTGGGGGACACGGCTCCTCCCTGCCTCAGTTTCCCCATTGCCCAGCGCCCCCGTGGCACCCACAGCCCCCCCTGGGGCGCACGTCCCTGTGGTGCCAGGCACTGGGACAGCAGGGCAGGCTGTTTCTGGGAGGTGTTGGGGACAGGAGTGGGGACAGGAATAGGGACAGGGCCAGCACCTTCCTCTTCCCCTATACCCCCCCACAAAGAGCTCCCCCTCGATCCCCAGCCCGCCTGGCACCAGGGACAGGACGGATTTATTCAGCTCTGCTCCCCCATCCCCTTCCCATTCCCTCCCCATTCCCTGCCCCATCCTGGGGGTCCCCCCCATGCCCTCCCTGCCGGGGGGGGGGTCCCCCAGGCCTGGCCGTGTCCCCAGGGTGGGTGACGGGGCTGCCACTCGCCTGCCAGCACCCAGACCCGCAGCAGCTCGGGCGCCTCCATCTTCACCGGGAGCGGGGCCAGCGCCTGAGTGACAGCAGCAGCGGGGCTGGCCGGCCCGGGGGGGCCCAAATTGGGGGCACGGGGACACGGCGGGGACCCTGCCACGGCCACCTCCTGCCAGCCTGGCCTCGTGCCACTGAGTCCCTTTTGCCCCTGGGGAGGAGTGGGGACACCAAGGGGTGCGTGGTGGGACCCCGCTGCACCCTCTGCTTTGGGTGGGCTCGTCCCGGTGCCATGGCTTGTGGGGGTTGGGGTGGCAGTGGGGGCACAATGGGACATGATGGGGCACAATGGGACAAGATGGGGCACAACAGGACAGGATGGGGCACAACAGGACACAGTGGGGTACAGTGGGACATGACGGGGCAGGATGGTGCATGGCAGGACACCGCCGGGCACAAGAGGGGACAACGGGGCACAATGGGGCACAATGGGGCACAACGGGACGTAATGGGGCACGGTGGGGCACAGCAGGGCACAAGAGGGCATGGGGGGCACAGGAGGACACAATGGGGCACAACTGGGCATGGCTGGGCACAACGGGGCACGACGGGCACCGTGGGACACAACAGGACACGACGGCACGCGACGGTGCACAACGGGTCACGACAGCACGGTGTGGCACATGGGCGTGGGGGGACATTTGGGGACAGCTGACCCCCCCGCCAGCGTGGCACGTGGCTGGCCAGCACCACTGCCCCGCACACACATGTCCATGGGGTGCACGCGTGTGCACACGCGTGTGCGTGCACGAGAACCAAGTCCCCCCCCAGCCCTTGGCAGGACGCAGCGGGGGGGTGCTGGGAGACCGCAGGGCTGGTGGTGGAGGGGGAAAAGGAGCTGTGGGGGGGGGGCACAGGCTTTGCAGCGGAAGGGGAAGGGGGGGGCCGTGGGGGCCGTCGCGCCGCGCCGCGTCACGCCACGTCACGTCTCGTCACGCACAAAGGGCCGGCAGCGCAGCAGCTGCAGGGTCCTGGCGCCCCCACCTTCACTGGCGTGGCCCCCCCCCCCCCCCCCCCGGGCCTGTCACTGTGGGGGGGACACAAGTAGGGGTGTCCCTACCCTGTCCCTCCTTCTCCCCCCGTTCCACATGAGTGTGTGGCTTTTTTGGGGTGCTCATCCCATAGGCACCCCGAAATGGTGCCACGCTGTGCGCCCTGGTCCCCACTGCTGGAAAGGGAGGAGACCCTAAATAACCTCCCCCAGAATATTCCTCCTCCTGACCCCCCCCCCCAACTGGAGGTGTGGGGCAGATGGGCAGCACCCTGGGGAGGGGCACGGGTTTGTGGGGGCAGAAAGTAAATGGGGACCCTGTAGGGACACGCTGGGACACCCCGGGGAGCTGTGGGGGTGGGGGTGTGGGGACCAAAGGGAGGGGAGCAGGGGACATGGGGGACAAAACTGGGGGGGGCACAGGGGAGGGAGCAGGGGGACACAGGCACAGAGCCAGGAGGGGCACGGGGACACAATGGGGGGGACATGGGCATGAAAGTGGGGGGACACGGAGCAAGGAATGGGGGACACTGGGGGCGTGGGGGGACAAAACTGGGGGGATATGGGACAGGCTGGGGGGTAAGGCTACGAAACTGGGGGGATACTGGGGGGATGTGGGGGCAGATAAAGGGGATGTGGGGACAAAAGTGGGGAGTGTGTGGCCAGGACTGAGGGGACACAGGGACCGTCCTGGGGGCCATGGGGATGGAACTGGGGGGACAGAGGGGCAGAAGCAGCGTGGCCGCGGGTCTGGGGCTCAGGGTCCCCAGGGATGAAATGGGGGGGCACTGGGGACACGTGGGGTGGGGGCAGACCCCAGGGGGGCTGTGGGGACAGAGCTGGGGTGGGGGGGACATTGCACAAGGCCTGGGGGGGGGGGACAATGATGGGGGGGACACGGACACGGCACATCCCCAGCTGCGCGGAGGGGACGCGTGGGGAGAGCTGGGGGCTGCAGGGGACCACGGCGGTGCCGGTGCCACCGGTGGGCACGGGAAAAGGGGGGGGGGGGGGACACGGGGAGGGGATCGGGGTGACGGCGGCGGCGAGGCCGAAGCGCGGCGGCGAGGAAGAGGAAGAGCAAGAGCGCGTCGCTAAGACCCAGAGGGCTCTGCGGGCAGCGGGGCGGGCGGATCGCAGGCAGCGGCGGCTCCATCACCAGCGCAGCAGCGGAGAAAAAGGGGAAGAGGAGGAGAAGGGAGGAAGGAAGGAGGGCCGGGGCGGAGGGGGGGGGCGCGCTGGGCCCCCCCAGGCTGGCGATGGCCTGACCGGGTCCCCGGCGGCCCCCCGGCAGCGGCCCCCTCCCCGCGCCCCAGCAGCCGGCGGGCGATGCGGCGCGGCGGCGGCGGCGGCGGCGGTGACGACGGGGCAGGATGCTGAGGACGGAGGCAGCGAGCGGGGCGGCAGCCCCAGGCGGCAGCGGGGGGGCCCCGGGCGGAGGAGCAGGGGGCAGCGGGGGGCTGAGGAGCGCGTCCCCCCACCGCAACGCCTACGAGGCCACCATCCAGGCCCTGAAACCCACAAAGGATGCCGAGGGCGAGGATGGCAAGAAAGCCCGTGGCAAGAAGTATGGCTCCAACGTCCACCGCATCAAGAACATGTTCCTGCAGATGGGGACGGCGCCGGGCCCCGAGGGCGCCTGCGACTTGGCCAAGGGCAAGGAGAAGCCCGTCCGCCTCTCCTTGCCCCGGGCCAGCAGCCTGAATGAGAGCATGGAGCAGGGCAACCTCCTCAAGCTGGGCACCAGCGTCTCGGAGCGGGTGAGCCGCTTCGACTCCAAGCCCGACAAGCCCTTCTCCAAGCTGCAGGAGACCCGCAAGATCTTCGAGCGGAGCCCGCAGGAGAAGGAGGCCACCACCAAGCTCCTGCTGCGCAAGGAGCGGGCCGGCTTCCAGGACCGCAAGCTGGACGTGGTGGTGAAGTTCAACGGCAGCACCGAGTCCTTGGACAAGCTGGACACCGAGGCCGTGTCGCCCACCGTCAGCCAGCTCAGCGCCGTCTTCGAGAAGGCCGACCTCCGCAACAACCTCCACAAGACGCCGGGGCGCGCGGGGCCGCTCAACTCCAAGCTGGTGAGCAAGCGGTCCCGCGTCTTCCTGCAGGGCACGGAGGCTGGCAAGGCCGAGAGCAGGACGGGAGACGGCCCCGCTGCCCCGGCACGGCCGCGGCCGGCCGAGGAGGAGAAGGCAGCGGGCAAGGCCGGGAGGCCGGCGGAGAAGGACGGGAGCGTGCCGCGGGTGCAGGAGGTCTGCAAGATCAAGCCGGTGGAGGTGGAGGAGAGCGGTGAATCGGAGGCCGAGGCGGAGGCCGGAGAGCCGGTGCCAGCGCCCGAACCGGCCAAGGGGGCCGAGGCCACGGCGCCCCCCGAGCCGCGCCTGGAAGGGGGCGAGGAGCCCCCCTACGCCGAGGAGGGCGTCAAGGGTGAGCGGGCGGACGAGGGCGAGCTGTACGACGAGTCCAAGAAGGAGGACTTCTCCGAGGCGGACCTGGTGGACATAAGTGCCTACAGCGGGCTCGGGGAGGACTCGGGGGGCAGCGGGCTGGACGAGGACGAGGAGGCTGATGGGCTCTACGAGCCCGAATCCAGCTGCGTGGAGATCCCCGGGCTGTCCGAGGAAGAGGAGCCCGTCCCCAACCGCAAGATCCAGTTCAGCACGGCCCCCATCCAGGTGAGCCCGGCCGCGGGGTTTTGGGGGTACCCGGGCGGAGCTGAGAGGGGAAATCAGGAGTTTTGGGGTGCGCCCTCCATCCTCAAGGCCATGGAGGTGGCGATGGGCAACCTCCTGCCCCATTGCCCATGGCCAAGTGTGCAGGGCTGGCGAGGAGCCGGTGGCCCAGCCTGGAGGAGGGCAGAGGGGCTCTGGTGCGTCCTTGTACCCCAAAAAGACCCCTTTGGGGAGCACCCGGTGGCTGGGTGCAGCCGGATGGGAGGCGGCCCAGGCACACTGGTGGGGTTGCAGCCCCGGCATGGCCATACTGGGAGGGGATGGGGACGAAACGTGGGGTGGGCACCCCGGCCGTGGGACCCTGGGGATGGTGGTACATGGCAGGGGGGGTGACATCGGGGCCTAAGGGGGCGGCACGTTTGCACCATGTGCCCCAGGAAGGGCTGGGAGCCACTCGGTGTTTTGGGTGGGGATGCCCAAAATATCCGGCTGGGCCCTGAGTGCTGCCGGGAGCCGCCAGGCCGTGCCACCACCCCTCTTCATAGGTCCCCAGGGTCCCCCAGTGCCGGGACCCCTCCCAGAGCCAGTTTTTTTTGGGGGGAGGATGTTTGCTACCCCCCTTTCCCCCCCCTCTCGGGCCCAGCGCGGGACCATTTCGGGAAGTGGAGGAAGGGGAAGTGTCTCAGCAGCACGGGCAGGCGGGGGCCAGCCACGAGAGCTGCCCGCCCCCCCCACACCCCAGGCAGCTTGGGGACGCAGGGACAGCTCCGGGATTTGGGGTCCCCATCTCGTGCCACGGTCTGTGGCCGGTGCCGGCGGTGGCACAGCGGGGAGAAGGGGCCGCGCCGCTATTTCGGGGCTTTCTCTCGTGCTCCTATCCCCTCAGCTGGAGGAACAGAAATTGCTTTGTGCCGAGCGGGGTTATTTTTAGCGGCACGGCCTATATTCTGGCTCTGAGTCAGCGGCGGGTGGGTGGCCCCACCTGGGACGGGGGACGGGGACCACGGTGGCCCGGTGTGGGGACGGGGTCCCGCGGTGGCCGCGCACCGGCTGGGTGCACACCGGGGGTTTGGTGCCATGGGGACCGGCCGGCCCATGCTCCAGGAAGGGATTTCCCCCGTGGATGCACAGTTGAGATTTTTGGGGTGCTCTGTGCCCCCCAGCTGATGCATTCAGCCTCCGGTGTGTGCCCCCTGCCCTGTCCCTCTGTGGGGTCCCATGGGTGGGCAGGGCACCCACATGTCCCACACCCTGAGCATCCTGAGCCCCCTGTGACCGGGAGGCACTGGGGACCCCGGCACCAGCACCCAGCCTGCACCCAGGGGTGGGGGTACCCGCTGCCAGCCCCCTCCCCGGGCCGTTTACTGCCCCCACCTGCTTCTCCCTTGGGAATTGCTCCGGGTCCCCTGCGCATCCCAAACTCCTCCAGGACCTCGGCACAGAGCTGGGTGGCACAGCGGGACGTCCATGCCTGGATCTCCCTGGGGACCACATGCAGGGGGACAGTGGCAGGTCCCCAGTTTGTCCCCAGCACCCCTGCGTGCCACCCAGGAGGGTCCTGCCCGTCTCGGTGTCACCGGGCTTTGTGCGGTGGCCCTTGACACTCATCCCTAAATACCCTTTGTTGCAAGGCTTTAGCGGTGTGGTGTTAGCCCTAATCCACCACGGCCCCTCAGGGGACATCTGCCCTGCTCAGAACCGGGACCCCCACCCCTGAGTGACCCCCCCTGGGGAGCCCGTGGCTGGGGAAGGGGGGAGGATGAGGAGGATGAGGGGAGGAGCAGGGGAACGAATCTGGTCTGCTGCCCCAAATTGTGCCCCAAATTGTGCATCTCTGTGCACCCCATCTGTCCGTCTGTCCATCACCTGTCCATCCATCCAGTTATCTGCCTGTCCATCCAGCCATCCCTTGGTCCATTTGTCTGTCTGTCCATCCATCCACCTATCCACCTGCCATTTCATCCACCCATCCATCCATCCCTCCATCCGTCCATCTGTCTGTCCATCCCTCCACCCATCTATCCGTCCCCCCCTCTATCTGCCCACCCATCCACGCATCCATCTACCCACCCACCAATGCACCCACCCCTCTCTACCCTCCCTTGGTCCATCTATCTGTCCTCCAGTCCATCCGTCCATCTGCCATTTCACCCCTCCATCCCTCCATCCCTCCATCCGTCCGTCTGTCCATCCCTCCCTCCCTCCATCCATCCATCCATCCATCCATCCATCCATCCGTCCGTCCGTCCGTCCGTCTGTCCATCCCTCCTTCCCTCCCCACGGAGCCACCTCTACTCCCAAGCCCACCCCAAGCCCCCCTCTGTCCTTCCTCAGACTCTTCCTCATCCCGCGGCGCGCTGTGGGGCTGGGGGGGGTTCTCCGGTGCCTCGTAGGATCCGTAACCCCCCTCTCCACGCCCCCGCCCCCCTCCCACACCAGGTCTTCAGCACTTACTCCAACGAGGACTACGACCGCCGCAATGAGGACGTTGACCCCATGGCTGCGTCGGCCGAGTACGAGCTGGAGAAGAGAGTGGAGCGCCTCGACCTCTTCCCCGTGGAGCTGGAGAAAGGTGGGTGCTGGCCTCGTCCTGCTCCCCAGAGCCTCGGGGACGGATCCGAGGTGACCCCATCGGTGTCGGGCGCTCGCAGCCGCCGCTGCCGCCCCCGGGACATGGCTCTCTGTCTCCGCAGACTCCGAGGGGCTGGGGATCAGCATCATTGGCATGGGAGCGGGGGCCGACATGGGCCTGGAGAAGCTGGGCATCTTCGTCAAGACGGTGACGGAAGGGGGTGCAGCCCACCGGGATGGCAGGTAAGGGGTGCCCGGCCCCAAATCCCTCCCCCAGGCTCCTGCTGCTGCAACCCCGTGGGCTTTGGGGGGAGCTGGGAGACGCTGGGGAGGTGGGCAGGGGGTGGCAGCGCCGTGACCGTCCCCTTGTCCCCAGGATCCAGGTGAACGACCTGATTGTGGAGGTGGATGGCACCAGCCTGGTGGGGGTGACGCAGAGCTTCGCCGCCTCCGTGCTCAGGAACACCAAGGGCCGCGTCCGGTAGGGCCCTGGGGCTGGGCACACACGGGGGCACGCTGCCCCCACAGCACCCCCTGCCCCCAAATACCCCCCGATCCCTGCTGTCCCCATGGCCACTGCCTGCCCTATGCCACCTGGCCCTCCCCAAATCCCCCCCCTGAAAATAATGTCCCCCCAAACTCATCACTCCTAGCGGGGATGCCCCCCACCTGAGCCTCCCCTGGCTGTGCCACCTGGGTGTCCCCAATCTGAGGCCCCCCCCTCCCCGTCCCCAGCTGAGCCCCCCGCTGTCCCCGCAGGTTCCTCATCGGGCGGGAGAAGCCGGGCGAGCAGAGCGAGGTGGCGCAGCTGATCCAGCAGACGCTGGAGCAGGAGCGGTGGCAGCGGGAGATGATAGAGCAGCGCTACACCCAGTACACCGAGGACGACGAGGAGGTGAGGGAGGGGACAGACGCAGCCTCTGCCCAATTTGGTGACTCAGTTTCCCCGATTGGGGGTCCCGGGGGGAGCTGCCACGTGCCAACCTCGCTCCGTGCCCACCGCAGACGGGGGAGTACGCCACGGACGAGGAGGAGGAGATGAGCCCCATGTTCCCCAGCGGCGAGATGGCCATCGAGGTGTTCGAGCTGGCCGAGAACGAGGACACGCTCTCGCCGGTGGAGATGGACCCCGAGAAGCTGGTGCACAAGTTCAAGGAGGTGAAGAGGGGCTGGGGGGAGAGGCAGGGGATGGGGGTGCACACGGGGGCGGTGCGGGGACGCCCCACCACGTCCCCACGCCCCACGAACGCCCGGCTCCTCTCGCAGCTCCAGATCAAGCACGCCGTCACCGAGGCTGAGATCCAGCAGCTGAAGAGGAAGGTGAGCGGGTCCTGGGTGCGCCCTCCACCCCCCCAGATCCCCTGCATCTCCTTCCAGATCCCTGCATCTCCCCCCCAGCCCACCCAGAGGCGCTGTGCCGTGCCGTGCCGTGCCGTGCCGTGCCATGCTGTGCCGTGCCACCCCTGCTCTTTGGCCACACCGTGCCGTGCCATCCCGTGCTGTGCTGAGCCATCCTGTGCGGTGCCGTGCCGTGCCGTGCCGTGCCCTGACCCTGTTGTCCCCCAGCTGCAGTGCCTCGAGCAGGAGAAGGCTCGGTGGCGGGCCGAGAAGGCCCAGCTGGAGCAGAGCGTGGAGGAGAACAAGGAGCGCATGGAGAAGCTGGAGGGGTACTGGATGGAGGCGCAGAACCTGTGCCAGGCCGTGGACGAGCACCTCAAGGAGACGCAGGCCCAGTACCAGACCCTGGAGCGCAAGTACAGCAAGGCCAAGAGGCTCATCAAGGAGTACCAGCAAAAGTGAGGGCAGGGCCCTGCGCACGGAGCCTTCCCCCGGGCATGGACACGTCCCCGGGGCACCGACCCCTTCCTGGGCACCCCTGGTTCCTGGGCATGGACCATCCCCTGCGCATGGCATCATCCTCAGGGTGCCAGCTCGTTCCTTTTCCCTGTAGACGATTGATCCCATCCCCTAGGCACGACCTCGTCCCCTGGGCACTGCTTTGGGTACCAATTCCGTGCTGGGCACCCCTTGTCCCCGGGCACGGACCATTCCCTGCGCACGGACTCATCCTGAGGGCACCAACTCATCCCTTGTCCCTGCTGACAAAGCATCCCCTAAGCATGTCCCTGTCCCCTGGGCATGACCCCATCCCCTGGGCACGACCCCATCCCCTGGGCACGACCCCGTCCCCTGGGCACCAATTCCATCCTGGGCACCCCATGTCCCCAGGCAGGGGCCATCCCCATGGAGACCCCTGGGCACCACCACCACATCGGGCACAATTTCTCCTCGACGCCCAAACCCCAGGGACCCCCTCACCTGGTGCCATGCACCCACACGTTTGTGTCCCCCCCCCTCCTGGCAGGGAGATCGAGTTCCTGAAGAAGGAGACGGCGCAGCGGCGGGTGCTGGAGGAGTCGGAGCTGGCCCACAAGGAGGAGATGGAGAAGCTGCAGGAGAAGGTGGGCACCGGGCGCCGGGACGCGGGCTGCCCCTGAGCCCCGGGGCCCCGCGGGCACGGCCGGATCCGGCCACGACCCCGCCGCCGCCTGGCCCCTCGCTCCGCCGCCGCTTTCGCCACCGCGTCGCTCCCGGGATGGATCGCAGCAGATCTGCTCTCGCTCCGGCCGCCGGATCCCGTGCTGGGCGGCAGCGGAGCCGCTCGGGTGCCGGCTCCCCTCTGGACTGTGCGCCCCGGCCGCCGGATCCCACGCCGGCTGGGATCTGCCCCGGGATCTGCCCCGGGATCTGCTCCCACCGGATTCTGCTCCCACCGCCGCCGTGCCCTGCCCCGGATCGCCGGGGATCTGCTTGGGGTGCTGCCGGCGTGCGCCCGATCCTCCTCCTGGCGCCGGATCCCACGCCGGATTGCAGTAGATCTGCCTGGGTTTCGGGTCGCGCCGGATCCTGCCGCGGGGCGCGACCACCCCGTAACGGAGCGAAAGAGATCGACTTGGGCGCTGGATGATCCCAGGCTGCCTGTGCGGGATCCCCCAGGGGGTCCCGGGAGACATTGGGGCGCGCTGGAGCCTCAGTTGGGAGCCGGATCCCATGCTGGTCATGCAGGATCCCACCGCCGATCGCACTGGATTCCATGCTGGCTTACACTGGATCCCCCCCCCCACAACCCCCCCGGCGGGTCGGGCCAGAGCTGTGCTGGGTCATAGCAGATCCCCCGCGGGGTCACCGGATCCCCCGGAGCGCCCGGAGCGCCAGGCTGGGGGGCACCAGGGCCCCCCCCCAGGCACCGAGCAGAGCCCCCCCACGAGCCCCCTGCCCCCTTTATACACCCCAATCGCCCCCAGATGTCCCACAGCCCCCCCCCCACCTGCCTGCAGCCCCCAGCCCCACATTGACCCCCCCAGGTCCCCTCTGCCCCCCCCCACATCCCCATCCTTCCCCCCCGCCCCGTGTCTCCCCCACCTCAACACCCCCGTGTCCCCCTCCTCGTGTCCCCCCCGGTGCCGTCCCCCCACCCCCGTGTCCCCAACCCTCTCCTCCCTCTTCCCACGTCCCCCCCCCCACTTTCCTCGTGTCCCCAGCTCCGTGCCCCCCCCGTCCCCGTGCCCCCCGCCCCCCCCGCTGAGACCTCTCCCCTTTGCTGTTTTTCAGATCTCCGAACTGGAGGCCAAGCTGCAGACTTTGAAAAATTCCAACCCGACTTAAACCACCCTCAAACCGCAGCGATTTATTATTATTATTTTTATTTTTTTTTTTTTTGGGGGGGGGCAAGCCGGGGGCTTTGCCCCTCACCTCCCCCCCAGCCCCTGTCCCCTCCCTCCCCACCCCTTCCCCACTTTTTAGGGGGGGGGGAGGTGAGACCCTGCCGAGGCCTCCTGGTGCCCCCCCATCTCCCCCTTGGGGTACAGACAGTGCGGGGGGGGGGCCAACCAGAGGGATTTTTATTTTTTTTTTTTTTGGGGGGGGGCGCAGACACCCCACGTTCGTATCTGTTTCCAGTGTGAGTCTCGTGGTAACGTGATGGACAGATGGGGGGGCACGGCCCCCCCCCCACCCCCCCCCAAGACCTCCCCCCTCCCCAAGCGCGCCCTCCTCTCGACGTGACCCCCCCCCGGACACAGAGCTGGCACCCTGGTTGGACATTGGTGTGTGTGTGTGTATGGGGGGGGGGCAAGCAGAAATGTCCCCCCCCCCCAAAAAAAATGTGAGCCATACTGGAGAGCAAACTGGGGGCACTCTGGAAGCCCCCCCCCAGACCCCAGCTCCTCCTCTTGGGACTCAGCTGGAGGGGGGGGCACGGCGCTGCCAAGCCCCCCCCCCATGGACTCAACCCAGCGTTCGCTGCTGGGACCCCTCAGCCCTTTGACTTGGGGGGGGGGGCACCCCCACTGCCCCCCCCCACCCCCCCCCACCCCGTTACCCCCCCCCCAGTGCCACCACCGCGGGGACACCCCCGGCCTTTGCCAACCACAGTGGGGGGGGGGGGGCACAGCTGGGGACCCCCCCCCCAGCACCGCCACCGACCTCCCCCAGCCCGGGGCTTTTGCCTTCCCTGGGTAGGGGGGGGGGGGGCAATGCCAGGAGGCGGGGATCCCCCCCCCATTTGTAAATACACCCTCCCACCCCCCATAAATCACAGTATTTCTCTGGGGCACCCCCCCACCGGCCAACCCCAGCCGTGCGTCCCCCCCCCGTCTTTCTCAGCCAATTTTTTTTTTTTTTTTTTTTTTTTCTATTTGCCCCCCCCCCATACCCCCCCCCCCTCGAAGTACTGAGTCTCCGACAGTAACTGGATGTGGGGGCAACCGGGAGCCAGAGCTGGTTATACTGGGAGGGGGAGGCGGGGAGGGGGGGGGGGCACGGGGGGGGGGGAGACGATGGGGAATGAAGGGGGGGGGGGGGAGTATTTAAAAGGGGGGGGGGGTGCTGGGGTTATTTAATCTCAGACGTGTACCTGTGGGTGTACAGACTCTATATATATGTACCTATGTACGTACTGCGCCTCCTTTTGGAACGCCTCGCGGCCCCCCCCCCGGAGCATCATTGCCCCCCCCCCATCTCCCCATCTCCCCCCGGTCAGCTGGGGGGCACTGGGGGGACTGGGAGGGGTTGGGGGTAGTGTGGGGAGGACTGGGGGGCGGTGGGAGAAGAGGGGTACTGGGAGGGGTGGGGGGTACTGGGAGGACTGGGAGGCACTGGGAGGACTGGGAGGGGCTGGGGGGGGAACTGGGAGTGGTGGGGGATACTGGGAGGGATGGGAGCACTGGGAGAGATGGGAGGGATGGGGAGGCAGTAGGAGGACTGGGAGGGGTTGGGGGGGAACTGGGAGTGGTGGGGGATACTGGGAGGGATGGGGGCACTGGGTGGGGTGGGGGGGTACTGGGAGTGGTGGGGGGCACTGGGGGGACTGGGAGGGGTTGGGGGACACTGGGAGTAGTGGGGGGTACTGGGAGGGATGGGGGCACTGGGTGGGGTGGGGGGGTACTGGGAGTGGTGGGGAGTACTGGGGGGGACTGGGAGGGGAGGTGGGGGGCACCGGGAGGGGTGGGGGTAGTGTGGGGAGGACTGGGGGGCGGTAGGAGAAGGGGGGTACTGGGAGGGGTGGGGGGTACTGGGAGGACTGGGTGGGGGTGGGGGGGTTACTGGGAGGGATGGGGGGGTTACTGGGAGTGGTGGGAGGCAGTGGGAGGACTGGGAGTGGTGGGGGGTACTGGGAGGGAGGGAAGGGGGCACTGGGAGCACTGGGCGGGATGGGAAGCACTGGGAGTGGGGGGGGGGGGCACTGGGAGCACTGGGCGGGGCGGGGCATTCCCAGGGGTAAGGGAGGGCGGGGTGGGGGGGGGTTGGGGGCGGGGGGGGGGGGGGCTGCGTGTGCGCGCGTGCCCGGGCCGTGCGCGTGCCCGCGGGCCCCCGGGCGCTGTCCGTTCAGCACCACGCGCTGCGCACAGCGCCCGGGCCCGGCCGAACCGGGCTGAACCGGGCTGAACCGAGCCAAACTGGGCCGAACCGGGCTGAACTGGGCTGAACTGGGCTGAACTGGACCGAACCGGGCTGAACCGGGCTGAACCGGGCTGAACTGGACCGAACCGGGCTGAACGGGGCCGGGCTGG